>NC_041387.1:602378871-602403880 GCF_002162155.2 Triticum dicoccoides | reverse complement strand
CCCTTGGAAACATCCCTAGGTGTCTTTGGTAGACACGGGGCCACCCATGACTTAGCCCAGAGGGGAGTTGGTCGGAGTGGCCGGGAGAGTGTCATGGCAGTAGATCGGTTTTGTCGGAATGCCGTTGGTCCACCCGAATGGGAGCGAGAGGCCATGGGTTCCGTGGTGTGGGTACGGTGTGCTAACCTCTGCAGAGTGTGTGTTAAGTCTATCGATAGCCGTGCCCGCGGATATGGGCCCAGTTCGTAGTCGGTCACACTATGGGTCAACAGTAATAATAATGATGTGCTCAATAACAACCCCGGTTCGATGATGAGATAAGTTGGTTATGTGATCCATGAATGATCACCATTTGGTTACGAGGTAACCCGTTGAGCCCAGAGTGGTTCCGTTTGTGATCCGTGAATGATCACCGTTTGGTTACGAGGTAATCCGTTGAACCAAGAGTGGTTCCGTTTGTGATCCGTGGATGATCACCGTGGTATCGAGGATACCGAGTTGTTGAATACTTGTGATGTTGTGCGAGAATCATGGGTAAAGGTCAAGCTCCTTGTGGTCAGTAATGATTACTACGATATTGTTTATACCAAGCTTGATTGGATCCTGAGATGATCGTGTGATGTCCAAGGATGGTAAGTGATGCATGTGATGGTTACGAGGTAACCTGAGCAGAATAAGTGGTGCATATAATGTCATCATATTGCATGCTAGTATCGTCAGATTCATATGTTTCTGCCATGCTCATATTGTTCTAGATGTACCATGTTGATGTTGTTCATGCCATGTTGCTATGATGATCTCATGATAATTCCTGCTTAACCTGTAATTGCCATGCTGTTGTTTGTCTTGAATGCTTCTGATTATTGTGAGCTTGCAAGTACATTCAATGTACTGACGTGGCGTGTCATGCCAGTTTGCAGGTCATGCCGGATTTGATTGCTTGTTTGTCGTGGATCCCTTGTGTGCGAGCTAGGATAAGCGTTCCAGCCAGAGTCCCTGCGGAGTGGAGTTCACCACCGTCGTTGTTGTTCCGCTGCTAGAAGTTATTCCGCTGCTTAGAGTTGTTCTGCTGCTTGCATAGAGCAACAGTGGCAGGCGTAGTGTCACCATGCCGATGTAACCCCTTGTACCCAAATAAATTGTAATAAAGAGCTGATTTGTTCTATACTAAGCAGTGTCGTATTCCAGAAACTTCAACTCGATCTCTGGGCTGGAATACGGGGCGTTCTGGTTTCTCTAAGCCGGGTGCCACATGTTTCTGGTATGGAAGATAGACACCCAAAAACAATAACGATTTGAAGAGGAAAAGCCAAAAATAGTCCAAAAGTCTATGTGTTATACAGTGAGCAGAGGGGGCCGATGCTATTATTAGTCTTTTGTTGATGCTCTCTTATGCCAACAAACACAATGCAATTCGTATAAAGACATGTTTAAGGCATGGTTATATTTTCACAAAGGAAATATGTTGGTCATATTTTGAATGATAGGTGACCAAATATCTTCCAAAGAAATAGAACTCGAGATTTAAAACACTGCTATGTAAAGAACAAATCAAAGAACCTGAGAGGACATTCTGATACATCTAGGCTTCGATCCATAAGGCGAGTAAACTAAATGTTAGGATGTGTAATTTGCGGGAGACTGGCATGATGAAAAACAAAAGGTCATCGGTTGTCCGGTGAAACAGAATAAATTGGGCATCGTCTGTTGCCGAGAAAACATAATAAAAGGTACATTGTTTTGTCTGTCAATTGGAGAACAGAATAAATTACACAAATGATAGTTTTTGGTGTTCATCAAAATGGAATAAATCATACATTGCCTGCCTTCAATAAAATAATTCATATCAATAGAAGCTCCAGTAAGTGTCACCCAGAGTAAGGATGAAGGCTTGAACTTGCATTTACAACAACATGTGTGTCTTCTGCGGCAATCGCCAGTAGATGTTTGCAAGAATTGACGGCATCCACGTCTGCCGTCGCAGCTTGGGGTGCCTCATCGTGTATAGCCCAGTAAGCAGGACGAGAATTTTCCATGGTATAAAATATAGAACAAGAGCTGCCGAAAGAGTAAAGATCCCAAATATTGCCGTTGCTGGAGTATCCCTCCAGCTGGCCAATGCTTGGATTCTCTCCAGATGGGAGGCAAAATCTCCCAGGACTGTCTGTATTCTGGCGGCAACATGCCTTAGCCTATCATATCTCATCATTACTACTCTAGGATTCTGTGAAGTTGGAAACGTATCAAATTCCTCATCAAGCTCATCTGGATGTGCTTCATTTGTTAGAGAGAGCCAGGTAACAGCTGGATGAGAATGGCGGCACCGGTAGTTCCACGCTGTAACAGAGAGGACACATAGGAACACCCCTGGGAGTATGAACTCAGGATATGAAACAAGCATGAGCAACATGGCATGGGCCAGCAAAGTGGTCGTAGGATTATTCCATAAACATATGCCACCAAGCCATTCGTAAAATGCATGGTAGTAAGAGAGGACACTCACGATCCTATAGAAGTTTGCGTTGCTCTTCCGCATGCTCCATGAGGTGCTGCGAATGTCACACATGTCCTCCACAACTTCCTTCCAAAGAGGGGGATCCATCTGGCTGAATCGAGCAGACAATATCCTGACAGCATGAAGCCGCAAATTATCTTGCACAATCTCTGAAAGTTTTTCCTTGTAGTGCATCTCGGGTAGAATGGGGGAAGAGTACATGCGCAGCACTTTCGCTACTGAATCTGCTGAAAAAATTACTGATAGGCGCAGTTCCCCCAGTAGCTTGACCCCCGTAGGATGCAAACGGAGTATAGGGTATGTTCCAACTTTTGCTTTACCCGGTTGTAGATAGGAGAGCCGTATTCTTACTTTCCCTATAGCGCCTTCCATTCTTTTCTCTAAGCTATACCCCTCGAGCTGGGCATTATCAAAAACACCGATGGTCAGGACGGTTGATGTGTCATAGACTTCCCATGAGTACTGCTCATTGAATACAGGATTGCAGCTATTTTTTACCGTACGAGTTCGTACCCACTTCTTTCCATATTTCGCCACGCAATATGGGTGTAGCTTTAGTTCTCCATCCATTCTTTTCCTGGGATAGAGTCCGGTTGCTCCAAGGATTCCAATATGAAGCAAACCAACAGTAGGACGATCCACAATTTGACTAGCTGCTGGCCTGACTTCGTCAGCATTGTCTGTAGAATCATATTGAACGGTGTATCCACCCTCCAGGCAGGTCGCGAGATGAATACGGCACGACGACACGGTCAATTCAGCATCCTTACCACACGAAACAGCTTGTGCTCCTACTGGCATTTTAAGCTGTAACCACTGAGACCTGACATCGCGACCATCGACTCTCTTCTGAACTGTTTGCAAGGGTATGAAGGCTTCACCGATAACCCTCTGCATGTCTGGAGGCCCAAGATGTGCTTGAACGGAAATTTGGAGGTGCTCCTCAAAGGGCTCCGCTGCGACGAACATAAATTCTTGATCCCAGGAATGATTTCCTAGCGGTTTCTTCACTATCGTAGTCTGGTGAAGCTGGCCACCAAGCACCGCTGTGACATTCATCTCCACAGTGTTATCCTCATTGGCTACTGTTTCACACTGGAACTCAAATATGTGGACCCGGAGGTACCACAAGTGTGGTAAATGGTACTCGGTGGGCCCCATGCAAGAATCCGACTTCCAAGCCTCATGAAATTTCTCATCCGCCTGTGATCCCTTCCAAACTGCAAGCATCAACTCGACTTCAGTCCTACCTTGGCTTGTTTCATCAACAAGAGGGTGCCACTTTGGTTCATAAGAAGATGCAGGAATGTTGCATATGTCGAAGGACACCATCCCTACAGAGTCATCCCTGGTCCCGTCCACATTTTTGACGATAACTACCAGCTGGTTACAGTCCATGTCGAGCTCTGAGAAAGCAAAGGTTGCGTTCCACTCTGTTTTCTGCTCCATGTCCACGTACTTTTACTTGAACATAGCGATCAAGTCTTCCTCTGATGTTCTCATATGGCAAGTTTTGAGCCTTCACCACATGCACAAAAATATAGGGCATGCTCTCAACAATCATCCCATGATCAAAGATTGGTTTGAACTTCTTCACTACGGCATCCACGTGCTCGGTGGACTCTTTTTTAACTTCTGATATCGAAGGAACAAGCCTTGAGAGAGGATCGATAGTTCTAATGGGAGATTCTGTCTGAAGTGACACTTTAAGCCGCAATGTGCCGTTTGATCGTGGGAATATCCCACCCCTCAAAGGATAGTCCTCGGGAGTTCCATGTCCACAATGGTATTTGATCAAACTAGAACCAGAAAGCCGTACCCTGCCTACGAATGACTTGCGGTTAGCAATGACACTGTAGACATACGCTTCAAGAGTACTATAATCAACTTTATAACTTTCCACTGGAGAGAAGCGGAATGTCTTATTCCATACAGCCACAGTACGGCAATCTCCGTTCTTGACCGAGGTGGTGTGTTTTTGCCCAGCAAAGCGAAGCTCAACACAGGACTCAGGAGGACTGCCTGAAAGGCCATTAGCACTTGCAACATCCACAACCACTGTATAGCTGGTCATATTTCCTTGGAAGAAAAACTGGTAAAGGCCTGCATCACAAGATGAAAGACATTTGGGACATCAAGAACTGGATCAGCTGAACTGCAGTAGGCAGTAAGACTTGAAACAAACTGAGTACAATTTTTTGAGAAAATGTATTTGCGGCACACAAACTTCATAAATCATGTGTGTGCAGCTATTTGGCTTCCTTATTCCTTATTTTAACAAAAGATGATTTAGTTACGATTGGAAATTAAATTTATTGTATCTTCATCCATAGATTCTTTACTCATATTTTCAAAATTGGAATACTTAATCCAATGAAAAATTATGCTTCACGACTCTGTACTCATAATCCAATTTTTGTTTTGGATGCAATTTAAATTAGTCTTTGGATACAGATCGCCAGAATGTATATTCTACCTCAATATGCTATTGAGACGAAAAGGATTTAATCCTTTATAAGAACTAAAGTTTTCATCGGAATATAAAAATGAAAAACTTAAGGATGCCTTAAGTATATCATTTCGAATTCCTAACTCATGTTACTGTGAGTACTGAATCGGGAGGAACCGACTGGGGAAGCAAAGTCCTCTACCGAAAGTAAAGAATATCCCGGGCATGTACTAGTAATATTTTGTGTATTCAACTACATTTCTACTGCCAAATATATTCTGTGTATGCAAACTGAGTAAAAAAGTTGTGTATTCTTTTTTCGAATGTTGGCAGGAAAGCTTACAAGTAACACCCCAAGGAGGAATGCACCGCATAAGCCAAATGCCAAAAAAGAAGGAGAGAAAAAGGGCTGCTTGGTTTATCCAGGAAAACCAGCCGAAATCCTAAGCAGCGCCTCGCAATACTAGGCCTAAAGCACACAATAATTTGTGTACTCTACTGCATTTCTACTGCCAAGTATATTCTGTGTATGCTAACTGAGTAGTTGAGCAATGGAATACACATTCCTTTTTGTGGAATCCACGGAGAAGTTACTCATGTCCTAGATATGAAAAGGAGGGATGCCGGGACGAAAAGACCACGTTCAAGCCACCACCACCGCCGGCAGGGCGGACAAGATGACACAACCCACACCGGCGGGGCACACGGGCGAGATCCAGAGGCGAGCGAGCACCGCACCCACGCGCAGAGAGGGGTGCAGGCATACCCACAAAACGACGTCGGCCCCCGTGCGACGACTACGCATCGAGGGCCGGCGAAGTTGGATCTTGCGCCGCCGGCGCGCGCGGATCCGAGTGGTGACAGGGATGATGCCATCGCAATGGCCCATGGGTGACTGCAACTGGAGCGGAAAAAAAGAAGGTGGCTGTGGTGCTTGGACGGCAGGTGGAGGAGGCACCCGCCGGCGAGGCCCCAATTTGGTCCGGCGACGCAGAAGGGGACAGGGCAAAGCGTTCGTGGGAGGGGCGCTCCAACCAGTAGTCGAATACAGTATTTTGCGGAAGACTCGATATTTGTCAGACAAAAAAGAGCCTCCCTTTTCTGCTCCTTCAACCCGTTTTTATGTGTTCAGGAGCTACGAATCAAAACAAATTACGAGCTGATGCAGAATCAAAGCTATACCACCTTTGTGAACTTGGGCATGATTAGCGAATATCCGAACGGTTCGTTTTTAACAATCGGCATCGCTGCAAATTAAACAAAAAGCAAAACAAACAGGGGTGATGGTAGTGGTACCTTGCAAGTTCTTAGAGGAGCTAGCCAGCTTTAGATGATTTCATTCAAGAAGTCTGCCCAGGCCTTGAGATCGAGAGAGAGAGAGAGAGGGGGTACCGAGCCGCATGGATATGGAAGCAATGCGGCTAGTCCAACCAAATTCATGATACTTTTACAAAATCTATAATACTTTGATATGTTTTTTATTGACTGTTGGGGGGCTCCCCACCTAATAATGTAAGCATAATTTTAAACCGTTGCATGGTCGGGTCTTGACCACCTTTTCAGGAGGTATTTTTTCCTGAGGGAATATGATTTTATATATACTAGGACTAAGAGCATTTACATCCGCGCGTCCTAAACACGTCTCAAACGCCCCGGCGGATGGCCCATTCAGTGATCGTTAAAAAACACGCCCAAGACGGGTGCCTCAAACGGGTCTGAACGCCCTAGACTGACCGGCACCCCTCATATCCAATCCAATTTTAGGGTGGATATGCAGTGACCCGGACACGTCTGTCACATCGGATTAACAGCTCAACCACACCATAAATTGCACCAAATTCATCAGAACCACCGCCGTTCGCCTGCTTTCCTCCACAAATTCCCGCGTCGGAGCCATCACCGTCAGCCACTCTTGCTCCCCCATCCTCGCCACCGGCGCCCATCTGCCATCCTGTATGGCGTCTAGCCCGTCCCACCGCTGCCATGGAGGTTGTGTTCCCGTCGTCCGTGGGTCTCATGTCCTTGGCTCCATCCCGCAAGCCGGAGAATGTCGCCCGGAGGGATCAGAGACGAAGGCAGCGGGAGAGGGTAGCGGCGTCGCAGGGAACCGATGTCGACCTCGATGAGTAGCAGCCCCCACCCCCGCAGCGCCCCGTCCCCTGAACCCCGTCCATCGAGACGCCGAAAAGGGCCGTGGTGTCAGACTCGGCTGGGACAGAGGAGACGGAAGGATGGATGCACATTCCGAAGAGTTTCCCGGCAATGCAGAGGGTTCTGGGGACGTCTGTGGCTCGCAGACGCCCATTCGATCGGGAGCAGGCCCGGGCACCAGCAGGCGCTCTACAAGGCCACACGCAGCGCCAACGCAACGGTGGCGGACTTGGAGGCGGCGCAAGCGGTTGCGGGCGGGAACACCGCCAGCTGCGCGTCGTTCGCGTTGGAAGCTGCAACGACAAGATTGGCCCATCCACGTCCATCATCAACTTCACCTCCACCGGCGACAGCCAGGTCAAGGACTCAGACGGAAAGAAGTAGAGCATGGGAGACTGCGGCGCCTTGTGTCCCTTGTTCGTCAGTTTTGTGACCGCACGAAGGGAAACGACAAGGACTTTGAAGACGGGTGGCAGCAAAGATTTAGACTAGCTTGGGGCCAGACGCTTTTGTTTAATAAAATATGTTGAAAGTATAATGAACTTGGTCGAATTCAAATAAAAATCATCTGATTTGCATGAAATCATCCCGTTTGTTTAAAATTCGTCTGAGATGTATGCTACTCCGTTGTGAACACGGTTGAATGGTCGGCTTTCATATCACTGTTCTAAAGGATTGTCTACGGACGAATATCGTATCTGTTTTAAGGGTATGATGCCCTTTAGTTGTTAGCAAATGTACAAGTCGAACGGAAAGCGAAAGGCGCGAATCAACATGGTTTTACATGTCCATTATTGAGATGCCAGCTTGTCACATTGTACAGATGCGTTGCAGTACTATTCATGCATGCAATATATAGAAATAATATACATGACAAGCTGTACGACCCACTACCTTTCGAAATATTACAGTAATACCAATAGAAAAACTGCAGCCTGTACTTTACGATAACTTGACGACAAATTCTATTTGAAGGGAACTCGACGACAATAGCACAGAGTGAACCACCCACCCCCTTGAGCATACTCTTTCTTGGTGAGGGCATCTCCAACGCTAACTTTCAAATCTTTCGCAATCGTCTGAACCGCGGAAATCATTCAACATTGACCTGTATCGATTTGCGGGGCGGTTCAGACGTGATTTCTCCCGCAAATCGGAAACAAATGTGAGAAGGTTTGCGGAAGTTTAGACCGATCCCGAGCCTACTTCTGACTGCCTTGACCCATCAAATTCATGCCGCTCTAGAGCGTGTCGCTTAGCATGGAAGACGGTTCAGGGCAGACGCGGCCTCTCATTGTCTCCGCCATTGAAGCAGCGCGCCAGCCGAGGGCACCGCCCGCGACGCGTCTACGCTGTCCGCGCCTGTTCAATGCCGGAGACGCGTGACTGAACGGGACGGGACGGATATCTACCACGCCCATTCAATGCCACGGTCCGTCTGTATGCCACCATTAAGCAGGCTCACCGGCCGAGAAACCCACTCCAGCCTCCCACACTGACGTCTGGCCTCACCGAAATCTGCTATTTAAGAGCGGCCACACCCGAATATCTCCACATCATAACACATTCCCTCCACTTCCTCTTCCTTTCCTCATCCACCATGATGGCCAGCAGGAAAGCATTGTAGGATAGTTTGTCGTCGGAGATGAAGCACGCAGTGGCCGCCGCCTGGCGGAGCCTCTGTGCCAGGCTGATCGAGGTCGGCTTGCCGGCCAGCTCGCCCAAGGTCTCCAACGATGAGGATGACACCACGATGGAGTCGAGCTCCGACGACTCCGCCCCGGCTCCCATGCCTCCTATGCACGTCGGCTTCACCATGGAGCAGGCGTAGAGACACTTCAACGCCGCCATGGCGGAGGTGCAGCCTGTGCCGGCGCCGACGCCTATGTCGGTGTTCCAGCAGGCGCAGGAGGAACAACGATACAACATGTTCCTCCTGGAGCAGTATGCTACTTCTTGAGCTTGCGTTGGTTTTTCCCTTGAAGAGGAAAGGGTGATGCAGCAAAGTAGAGATAAGTATTTCCCTCAGTTTGAAAACCAAGATATCAATCTAGCAGGAGACAATGCACAAATCAACGAATACCTGCACAAACAATCAAACAAACTTGCACCCAACACGATAAAGGGGTTGCCAATCCATTCACAGTTACTTGTAAAAGTGAGATATGATAGAGATAGATAAACGATAAAGTAAATATTTTTGATATTTTTATTTTATAGATCATAAAGTAAAAGATTGCAAGAATAGTAGATCGGAAACTAATATTGTAGATCGGAAACTTGTATGATGGAAAATAGACCCGGGGGCCATAGGTTTCACTAGAGGCTTCTCTCAAGATAGAAAATAATACGGTGGGTGAACAAATTATTGCCGAGCAATTGATAAGAAAGCGCAAAGTTATGACGATGTCTAAGGCAATGATCATGAATATAGGCATCACGTCCATGTCAAGTAGACCAAAATTATTTTGCATCTACTACTATTACTCCACACATTGACCGCTAACCAACATGCATCTAGAGTATTAAGTTCATAAAGAACGATGTAATGCATTAAGTAAGATGACATGATGTAGAGGAATTAACTCAAACAATACGATGGAAACCTCATCTTTTTATCCTCGATGACAACAATACTATATGTGCCTTGCTGCCCCTACTGTCACTGGAAAAGGACACCGCAAGATTGAACTCAAAGCTAAGTACTTCTCCCATTGCAAGAAAAACCAATCTAGTTGGCCAAACCAAACCGATAGTTCAAAGAGAATTACAAAGATATCAAATCATGCATATAAAAATTCAGAGAAGATTCAAATAATATTCATAGATAAGCTGATCATAAATCCGTAATTCATCGGATCTCGGCAAACACACCACAAAAAAGTATTACATCGAGTAGATCTCCAAGAACATCGAGGAGAACATGGTATTGAGAATCAAAGAGAGAGAAGAATCCATCTAGCTACTAGCTATGGACCCGTATGTCTGTGGTAAACTACTCACGCTTCATAGGAAGGGCAATAGAGTTGATGTAGAAGCCCTCCGTGGTCGAATCCTTCTCTGGCAGGACACCGAAAAAGGCACCTAGATGGGATCTCACGGGTACAGAAGGTTGCGGTGGCGGAAAATTATTTCGTGGATGCCCCTGTTGGTTTGGGGATATATGGGAATATATAGGCGAAAGAATTAGGTCAGGAGGTGCACGAGGGGCCCACAAGGGTGGAAGGGGGACGCCCTACCCCCCTGGACGCGCCTTCCATCCTTGTGGCCGCCTTGTGGCTCCTCCGACTTCATCTCCAAGTCTCCTGGTTGTCTTCTGGTTCAAGAAAAATTGTCGCGAAGGTTTCATTCTGTTTGGACTCTGTTGGGTATTTCTTTTCCGCGAAACTCAAAAACAAGGAAAAACAGGAACTGGCATTGGGCTCTAGGTTAATAGGTTAGTCCCAAAATAATATAAAATAACATATTAGTGCATATAAAACATCCAAAACAGATAATATAATAGCATGGAACAATAAAAAAAATATAGATACGTTCGAGAAGTATCAAGCATCCCCAAGCTTAATTCCTGCTCGTCCATGAGTAGATAAATGATAAAAACAGAATTTTTGATGTGGATTGCTACCTAACATATTTATTCATGTAAATTTCTTTATTGTGGCATGAATGTTCAGATCCATAAGATTCAAAACAAAAATTTAATATTGACATAAAAACGATAATACTTCAAGCATACTAATAAAGCAATCATGTCTTCTCAAAATAACATGGCCAAAGTAAGTTATCCCTACAAAATCATATAGTCTTGCTATGCTTCATCTTCATCACATAAAATATTTAAATCATGCACAACCCCGATGACAAGCTAAGCAATTGTTTCATACTTTTTATATTCTCAAACTTTTTCAACTTTCACGCAATACATGAGCGTGAGCCATGGACATAGCACTATAGGTGGAATAGAATATGGTGGTTGTGGAGAAGACAAAAAGAGGGAGATAGTCTCACATCAACTAGGCGTATCAACGAGCTATGGAGATGCCCATCAATAGATATCAATGTGAGTGAGTAGGGATTGCCATGCAACAGATGCACTAGAGCTATAAGTTTATGAAAGCTCAAAAGAAAACTAAGTGGGTGTGCATCCAACTCACTTGCTCACGAAGAAATAGGGCAATTTGAGGAAGCCCATCATTGGAATATACAAGCCAAGTTCTATAATGAAAAAATTTCACTAGTATATGAAAGTGATATCATAGGAGACTCTCTATCATGAAGATCATGGTGCTACTTTGAAGCACAAGTGTGGAAAAAGGATAGTAACATTGCCCTTCTCTCTTTTTCTCTCATTTTTTATTTGGGCCTTTCTCATTTTTTTGGCCTCTTTTTTTTCTCTTTTTTTTGTCCGGAGTCCCATCTCGACTTGTGGGGAAATCGTAGTCTCCATCATCCTTTCCTCACTGGGACAATGCTCTAATAATGAAGATCATCACACTTTTATTTACTTACAAGTCAAGAATTACAACTCAATATTTAGAATAAAATATGACTCTATATGAATGCCTCCGACGGTGTACCGGGATGTGCAATGAATCAAGAGTGACATGTATGAAAGAATTATGATAGGTGGCTTTGCCACAAATACGATGTCAACTACATGATCATGCAAAGCAATATGACAATGATGATGCGTGTCATAATAAACGGAACGGTGAAAAGTTGCATGGAAATATATCTCAAAATGGCTATAGAAATGCCATAATAGGTAGGTATGGTGGCTGTTTCGAGGAAGGTATATGATGGATGAATGGTACCGGCGAAAGTTGCGGGGTACAAGAGAGGCTAGCAATGGTGGAAGGGTGAGAGTGCGTATAATCCATGGACTCAACATTAGTCATAAAGAACTCACATACTTATTGTAAAAATGTACTCCCTCCGTCCCAAATTCTTGTCTTAGATTTGTCTAAATACGGATGTATCAAGTCAGGTACATCCGTATCTAGACAAATCTAAGACAAGAATTTTGGGACGGAGGGAGTATTAGTTATCGAAACGAAGTACTACGTGCATGCTCCTAGGGGGATAGATTGGTAGGAAAAGACCGTCGCTCGCCCCCGACCACCACTCATAAGGAACACAATCAAAAAATAAATCATGCTCCGACTTCATCACATAACAGTTCACCATACGTGCATGTTATGGGAATCACAAACTTTAACACAAGTATTTCTCAAATTCACAATTACTCACTAGCATGACTCTAATATCACCATCTTCATATCTCAAAACAACCATAAAGAATCAAACTTCTCATAGTATTCAATGCACTTTATATGAAAGTTTTTATTATATCCCTCTTGGATGCCTATCATATTAGGACTAAATTTATAACCAAAGCAAATTACCATGCCATTTAGAAACTCTCAAAATAATATAATCGAAGCATGAGAGTTCGAAAATTTCTATAAAATAAAACCACCATCGTGCTCTAAAAAGATATAAGTGAAGCACTAGAGCAATATTGCCTAGCTCAAAAGATACAAGTGAAGCACATAGAGTATTCTAATAAATCACGATTCATGCGTGTCCCTCTCAAAGGTGTGTACAACAAGGATGATGTTGGCAAACTAAAAAGCAAAGACACAAATCATACAAGATGCTCCATGCAAAACACATATCATGTGGTGAATAAAAATATAACTTCAAGTAAAGTTACCGATAGATGAAGACGAAAGAGGGGATGCCTTTAGGGGCATCCCCAAGCTTAGGATCTTGGTTGTCCTTGAATATTACCTTGGGGTGCCTTGGGCATCCCCAAGCTTAGGTTTCTTGCCACTCCTTATTCCATAGTCCATCAAATCCTTACCCAAAACTAGAAAACTTCACAACACAAAACTCAACAGAAAATCTCATAAGCTCCGTTAGTATAAGAAAATAAATCACCACTTTATGGTACTATTGTGAACTCATTATTTATTTATATTGGTGTAATATCTACTGTATTCCAACTTTTCCATGGTTCATACCCCACGATACTACCCATAGATTCATCAAAATAAGCAAACAACAGAAAGAAAACAGAATTTGTCAAAAACAGAACAATCTGTAGCAATCTGTAACTCTTGAATACTTATGTAACTCCAAAGATTCTGAAAAATTAGGACAACATGGGCAATTTGTGTAAAAATCAGGGGCAAAAAGAATCAGATCAAAAGCACGCTTTGATGACCCACAAGTGTAGGGGATATATCGTAATCCTTTCGATAAGTAAGAGTGTCGAACCCAACGAGGAGCAGAAGGAAATGACAAGCGGTTTTCAGTAAGGTATTCTCTGCAAGCACTGAAATTATCGGTAACAGATAGTTTTGTGATAAGGTATTCGTAACGGGTAACAAGTAACAAAAGTAAATAAGGTGCAGCAAGGTGGCTCAATCCTTTTTGTAGCAAAGGACAAGCCTGGACAAATTCTTATATGAAGGAAAACACTCCCGAGGACACATAGGAATTATCATCAAGCTAGTTTTCATCACGCTCATACAATTCACGTTCGTTACTTTGATAATCTGATATGTGGGTGGACCAGTGCTTGGGTGCTACCCTTCCTTAGACAAGCATCCCACTTATGATTAACTACTCTCACAAGCATCTGCAACTACGAAAGAAGAATTAAGGTAAACCTAACCATAGCATGAAACATACGGATCCAAATCAGCCCCTTACGAAGCAACACATAAACTAGGGTTTAAGCTTTTGTCACTCTAGCAACCCATCATCTAGTTATTACTTCCCAATGCCTTCCCCTAGGCCCAAATAATGGTGAAGTGTCATGTAGTCGACGTTCACAGGACACCACTAGAGGAAAGACAACATACATCTTATCAAAATATCAAACGAATACCAAATTCACATGACTACTTATAGAAAGACTTCTCCCATGTCCTCAGGAACAAACGTAACTACTCACAAATCATATTCATGTTCATAATAAGAGGGGTATTAATATGCATTAAGGATATGAACATATAATCTTCCACCGAATAAACCAACTAGCATCAACTACGAGGAGTAATCAACACTACTAGCAACCCACAGGTACCAATCTGAGGTTTTGAGACAAAGATTAGATACAAGAGATGAACTAGGGTTTGAGAGGAGATGGTGCTGTGGAGATGTTGATGGAGATTGACCCCCTCCCGATGAGAGGATCGATGGTGATGACGATGGTGACGATTTACCCCTCCCGGAGAGATGTTTCCCCGACAGAATAGGTCTGCCAAAGCCCTAGATTGGTTCCGCCAAGGTTCCGCCTCGTGGCAGCGGTGTTTCATCCCGAAAGCTTCCTTTTTCTTTTTTCCAGGGCGAAATACTTCATATAGCCAAAGATGGGCACCGGAGACCTGCCAGGTGGCCCATGAGGCAGGGGGCACGCCCAGGGGGGTAAGGCACGCCCCCACCCTCGTGGACGGTGGGTGGGCCCCCTCTGGTAATTTCTTCGCTCAATATTTTTATTAATTCCAAAAATAACTTTCGTGGAGTTTCAGGACTTTTGGAGTTGTGCAGAATAGGTCTCTAATATTTGCTCCTTTTCCAGCCCAGAATTCCAGCTGCCGGCATTCTCCCTCTTCGTGTAAACCTTGTAAAATAAGAGAGAAAAGGCATAAGTATTGTGACATAATGAGTAATAACATCCCATAATGCAATAAATATCAATACCAAAGCATGATGCAAAATGGACGTATCAACTCCCCCAAGCTTAGACCTCGCTTGTCCGCAAGCGGAAGCCAATATCGGAAAATATGTCCACTTGTTTAGAGATAGAGGTGTCGGTAAAATAAAATACGGACACGAGGGCATCATGATCATTCTTATAACAGCAACATATATAAATATTGTCATATGATTTCTTATACTAAAGTAACAATCTATTCACAATGTCAAGTATGAATCAGAAACTTCATTGAAAACTAACAAACTATAATCTCGGTCATTGAAGCAATTGCAATTTATCATAACATCAAAAAGAGTCAATATAAGAGCTTTTCAGCAAGTCCACATACTCAACTATCATTTAGTATTTCACAATTGCTAACACTCATGCAATTCTTACGGGTATATAAAGTTTTAATCGGACCTAGAGAAAGGTAGGGGCTTATAGTGTTGCCTCCCAACCTTTTACCTCAAGGGTAATGTCAACAATAATAGTTCATGCTAACTTACATCCAATTGGATATATATCAAGATCTTTCCAACACAATGTGCTTGCCAACGGATAAAATGTAAAAAGGAAAGGTGAAGATCACCATGACCCTTGTATGAAGGTATAAGAAAAAAAAGATAGGCCCTTCGTAGAGGGAAGCAGAGGTTGTCATGTGCTTTTAGGGTTGGATGCACAAAATCTTAATGCAAATGAATGCCACTTTATATTGCCACTTGTGATATGGACCTTTATTATACAATCCGTCGCTTTTATTTCTTCCACATCACAAGATTGTATAAAGCTTATTTTCTCCCACACTAATAAATCATACATATTTAAAGAGCAATTTTTATTGCATGCAACAATGACAACTTACTTGAAGGATCTTACTCAATCCATGGGTAGATATGGTGGACTCTCGTGGTAAAACTGGGTTTAAGGATATTTGGAAGCACAAGTAGTATCTCTACTTGGTGCAATGGAATTGGCTAGCATGAGAGGGAAAGGCAAGCTCAACATGTTGGATGATCCATGACAATATACTTTATTTCGGATATAAGAAAACATAACCCATTACGTTGTCTTCCTTGTCCAACATCAACTCTTTAGCATGTCATATTTTAATGAGTGCTCACAATCATAAAAGATTTCCAAGATAGTATATTTATATGTGAGAACCTATCTTTCTTTATTACTTCCTATTAATTGCAACGATGACCAAAACTATGTTTGCCAACTCTCAACAACTTTTATTCATCATACTCTTAATATGTGAAGTCATTACTCTCCATAAGATCCATATGATCTCTTTATTTCTTTTTATTCTTTCTTTTTCTTTTATTCCCTCAAGATCATAGCAAGATAGCAAAGCCCTTGACTCAAGACTAATCTTTATTATATATAGCTCACAGACTCAATTACATATAGGGATCATAAAGCAAAACTCAAAACTAGACCATTCTAAAACTTTATTCTACTAGATCAAGATATTACCAAAAGGATCAAACTAAGAAAAAGGGTAAAGATAGGAGTGTGATGGTGATACGATACCGGGGCACCTCCCCCAAGCTTGGCAGTTGCCAAGGGGAGTGGCCATACCCAAGTTCATGTATCTTTCTTCGGAAGTGGTGATGTGATATTCTTGGCGATGATGCCCCTCAGGATACGATTCTCCTCCTCGAGCTTATTGACTTGCTGCTTGAGGTCCATTATTTCCTTACGAAGCTTAGCCATGATGGCTAAAGCTCCTTTCACCCATGGATGTTGCATAGCTGCTAGAGAACAAGTGACACTCTTTTTCATATTTTCATAAGAAAGAAATCTAACATTGGAAGGGATGACCGAGTTTGGAATAGCTGAGCTTTGTAGTTCCCCCATCGTGAATCCGGCTCAGAAGCGAGAAGTAACTTCTTGATCCTCCTCCATGGCATCTATCCTTTTCAAATCGGCCTCCATCTCTTCCTTCGTTGATGGCCCAAAGTTGTCAGCATCGCTGTTTGCTCCTGGTCCCGGTGTCGGATGAGACACCCGACTCTCCCCTACTGACTCTTGAGAAGACATCTTGCTCTAATCTGCGACAGAAATATCTCAAAACAAAAATAGAGGATTTCGTCATGGTACAGTGGTCAAAACCTTTGGGAGATTATATAATGAATTTTTACCGACAAAAAGAAGTATCGTGCAAGAAAACGGAGTCCGAAGAGCAAACGAGGTGCCCACGAGGCAGGGGGCGCCCAGGGGCTAGGGCGTGCCCTCCACCCTCGTGGACACCTCGTGTCCGTCCCGGACTACTTCTTATTTTCCTATTTTCCTAAATATCCCAAACGGAGAAAAAATTGCTATTAGAACTTTTTTGGAGTTGGTTTACTTACCATACCACGTACCTATTCCTTTTCGGGGTCTGAACCGTTCTGGAAAGTGTCCCTTATGTATTCCTCCGGGGTTACGGTTTCAATCACATTGGTTTCAACATTTATGGGATTACCTAAGATATAATGTTTGATTCTTTGACCGTTCACCACCTTCGGATTTGTGCCTTCGAAGTTGTTGATTTTTATGGCATCGGAACGATAGACCTCCTCGATAACATAATGACCTTCCCATTTAGAGAGGAGTTTTCTTACAAAAAATCTTAAATGAGAGTTGAAAAGCAACACATAATCACCTACATTAAACTCACACTTATGTATCCTTTTGTCATGCCATCTTTTAACTTTTTCTTTAAACAGTTTGGCATTCTCATAGGCTTGAGTTCTCCATTCATCAAGTGAGCTAATGTCAAATAACCTCTTCTCGCCGGCAAGTTTAAAATCATAATTGAGCTCTTTAATGGCCCGATATGCCATATGTTCTAGTTCGAGAGGTAAGTGACATGCTTTTCCATGAACCATTTTATATGGAGACATACCCATAGGATTTTTATATGCAGTTCTATAAGCCCATAATGCATCATCAAGTTTCTTGGACCAATTCTTTCTAGATCTATTAAAAGTCTTTTGCAAAATCAGTTTAAGCTCTCTGTTTCTCAGTTCTACTTGGCCACTAGACTGTGGGTGATATGGAGATGCAATTCTATGATTAACATCATACTTAGCAAAGCATTTTACGAAAAGCACCATGAATAAAATGTGAACCACCATCAGTCATTAGGTATCTAGGGACTCCAAACCTCAGAAAAATGACTTCTTTAAGCATCTTAATAGAGGTGTTATGATCAACACTACTAGTTGGAATAGCTTCTACCCACTTAGTAAAGTAATCAACGGCAACTAAAATATGTGTATACCCATTAGAGGAAGGAAACGGTCCCATATAGTCAAAGCCCCAAACATCAAATGGTTCAACAACAAGTGAATAATTCATAGGCATTTCTTGACGTCTACTAATATTACCCATTCTTTGACATTCATCGCAAGACAAGACAAACTTACAGGCATCCTTGAAGAGAGTAGGCCAATAAAAACCGGATTGCAATACCTTATGCACAATTCTATCTCCAACATGGTGTCCTCCATAAGCCTCGCAGTGACACTTGCGTAGGATCTGTTCCTATTCATGCTCAGGTACACAACGTCTAATAGCACCATCTACTCCTTCTTTATAAAGGTGTGGGTCATCCCAGAAGTAATGTCTTAAATCGTAGAAAAACTTTTTATTTTGCTGGTACGTGAAACTAGGTGGTATAAATTTAGCAACAATGTAATTAGCATAATCAGCATACCATGGAGCAGTACGAGAAGCATTTATGATAGCTAATTGTTCATCGGGAAAGCTATCATCAATACGTAGTGGGTCACCAAGAACATTCTCTAACCTAGACAAGTTGTCTGCAACGGGGTTCTCAGCTCCCTTTCTAGCAATAATATGCAAATCAAATTCTTTTATTAGGAGAACCCATCTAATAAGTCTAGGTTTAGCATCTTTCTTTTACATAAGATATTTAATAGCATCATGATCAGTGTGAATAGTTACTTTAGAGTCAACGATATAAGGTCTAAACTTATCACAAGCAAATACAACTGCTAAAAATTGTTTTTCAGTAGTAGCATAATTTCTCTGGGCACTGTCTAGAGTTTTACTAGCATATTGAATAACATTTAGTTTCTTATCAACTCTTTGTCCTAGAACAACACCTACGACGTAATCACTAGCATCACACATAATTTCAAAGGGTAAATTCCAATCAGGTGGCTGAACAATAGGTGCAGAAATCAAAGCTTTCTTAAGTATTTCAAATGCTTCTACACAATCATCATCGAAGACAAAAGGAATATCTTTTTTGTAAGAGATTAGTCAGAGGCCTAGAAATTTTAGAGAAGTACTTAATAAACCTCCTACAAAAACCGGCATGACCAAGGAAACTTCTTATACCTTTAATGTCTTTAGGACACGACATCTTTTCAATAGCATCAACTTTAGCTTTATCAACTTCAATACCTCTTTCTGAAATTTTATGCCCCAAGACAATGCCTTCATTAACCATAAAGTGGCATTTTTTCCAATTCAAGACAAGATTAGTTTCTTCACATCTCTGCAAAACTCGATCAAGGTTGCTCAAGCAATCATCAGAAGAAGATCCATAAACGGAGAAATCATCCATGAAAACCTCAACAATCTTTTCACAAAAGTCAGAGAATATAACCATCATGCATCTTTGAAAGGTAGCAGGTGCATTACATAAATCAAAAGGCATACGTCTATAAGCAAAAGTACCGAAAGGGCAAGTAAAAGTGGTCTTTTCTTGATCCTCTTTTGACACAGGTATTTGAGAGAAACCAGAGTAACCATCTAGAAAGCAAAAATGTGTATGTTTGGATAATCTTTATAGCATTTGATCAATAAAAGGCAAAGGGTAATGATCCTTTTTAGTAGCTTTATTTAATTTGCGGAAATCAATTACCATCCTATAACCTATAACAATTCTTTGAAGGATCAATTCATCTTTATCATTAGGAATGACAGTAATACCTCCATTCTTCGGGACACAATGGACAGGACTTACCCACTGACTATCAGCAATGGGATAAATTATACCTGCCTCTAGGAGCTTTAGTATTTTTTTCTTACCACTTCTTTCATCTTAGGATTTAACCGTCGTTGGTGATCAACAACTGGTTTGGCGTCTTTCTCCAATTTTATTTTGTGTTGGCATAGAGTGGGACTAATGCCCTTAAGATCATCAAGAGTATATCCAATAGCAGCACAGTGCTTCTTCAGAGTTTTCACTAATTTCTCCTCTTCCTGCTCTGAAAGGTTAACACTAATAATAAGAGGATATATCTTCTTTTCATCAAGATAAGCATATTTAAGAGTATCAGGTAGTGGTTTAAGCTTAAACACGGGATCACCCTTGGGTGGTGGAGGATCCCCTAGAATTTCAATAGGCAAGTTGTGTTTCAAAATAGGTCCCTGTTTAAAGAATACTTCATCTATCTCCCTTCTTTCATTCATAAACATATCATTTTCATGGTCTAGCAAATATTGTTCTAAAGGATCATTAGGAGGCACGACAATAGAAGTAAGACCAATAATTTCATCCTTACTAGGCAATTCTTTATCATGGGGTTGTCTACGAAATTTAGCAAAATTAAAGTCATGAGACATACCCCCTAAACCAATCGTAAAAATATCCTTTTTGCAGTCTATCTTAGCATTAACAGTATTCAAGAAGGGTCTACCAAATATAATGGGACAAAAGTCATCTTGTGGGGAGCCAAGAACAAGAAAATCAGTAGGATATTTAACTTTCCCACACAAGACTTCAACATCTCTAACAATCCCAACTGGTGAAATAGTATCTCTATTGGCAAGCTTAATTGTAACATCGATTTCTTCTATCTCAGCAGGTGCAATATCATGCATAATTTCTTTGTATAAGGAATGAGGTATTGCACTTGCACTAGCACCCATATCACATAAGCCATGATAACAATGATCTCCTATTTTAACAGAAATAACATGCATGCCTACAACAGGTCTATGTTTATTTTTAGTATCGGGTCTAGCAATTCTAGCAGCTTCATCACAGAAGTAAATAACATGCCCATCAATATTACTCCCTCCGTTCCTTTTTACTCCGCGTATAAGTTTTGGTCAAAGTCAAATTACACAAAGTTTGACCAAATTTATATTAAAAAATATGAACATCTACAATACTTAAACTATATAATATGAAAATACATTTCATGGTGCATCTGAAAATGTTGATTTCATATTGTGACTGTTGATAACTTTTAATATAAAGTTAGTCAAACTAGGCAAAGCTTGACTTTGACCAAATCTTCTATGCAGACTAAAAAGAAACAGAGGGAGTATCAGCCAAGAGATCTTTAACCATAGCAATACTAGGTTCAACTTTAATTTGCTCAGGTAGTGTAAGTGTTCTAGTATTACTCTTACGAACCATAGTTGAAGCTTTAGCATGTCCTTTATCCTAATAGGGAAAGGTGGTTTCTCAATATAGGTAGTAGGAACAATAGGATCATTATAAGTGATAGTCTTTTCTTCAAATTTAATAGGTGCAACTACTTTTACTTCAATGGGAGGATTATATTTAAAACACTTCTCCTTAGGGAGGTCAACATGAGTAGCAAATGATTCACAGAAAGAAGCTACTATCTCAGAGTCAAGTCCATATTTAGTGCTAAATTCAGGAAAAGCATCGGTATACATAAAATATTTAACACAATCAAACTTAGGTGTTATACCTGACTCCTTACCTTCATCGAGATCCCAATCTTTCGAGTTGCGTTTAGTTATTTCCAATAAATCCCATTTGAGTTCAATAGTCTTCATCATGAAAGAGCCAGTACAAGAAGCATCGCGCATGGAGCGATTGTTGAGAGAAAGCCGAGCATAAATTTTTTGAATAATAATTTCTCTTGAGAGATCATGATTGGGGCATGAATATAACATTGACTTAAGCCTCCCCCAAGCTTGAGCGGTGCTTTCTCCTTCGCAAGGTCAAAAATTATATATATAATTACGATCACGATGAACAAGATGCATAGGATTAAACTTCTGATGAAATTCCAATTTCAATCGGTTGTAGTTCCATGATCCCATATCATCACATAGCCTAAACCATGTCAATGTCTCCCTTCAAAGATAAAGGGAAGACCTTCTTCTTGATAACATCCTCGGACATACCTGCAAGCTTAAATAATCCACAAACTTCATCCACATAGATTACGTGCAAATCGGGATGCAATGTTCCATCTCCTGTAAAAGGATTAGCTAGCAGTTTCTCTATCATACCCGAAGGAATTTCAATGTAAACATTTTCAGTAGGTTCAGTAGGTTGAGGAGAAACTCTTTGCTCTACAGGTCAGGGTGAATATATCCTGAACAAACCCCTCATAGGATTACTTTCCATAGTAAGAAGTGACAGTAAATTTCAGCAAACTATAAATTTTTTTCCTTACCAAGTTCCACTTACCAAAGGCGCTTCACTCCCGGCAATGGCACCAGAAAAGAGTCTTGATAACCCACAAGTGTAGGGGATCTATCGTAGTCCTTTCGGTAAGTAAGAGTGTCGAACCCAACAAGGAGCAGAAGGAAATGACAAGCGGTTTTCAGTAAGGTATTCTCTGCAAGCACTGAAATTATGGGTAACAGATAGTTTTGTGATAAGGTAATTCGTAATGGGTAACAAGTAACAAAAGTAAATAAGGTGCAGCAAGGTGGCCCAATCCTTTTTGTAGCAAAGGACTGTGACGCCCCCGATTTAATCGTACACTAATCATGCACGCAAATGTGTACGATCAAGATCAGGGACTCACGGGAAGATATCACAACACAACTCTAAAACATAAATAAGTCATACAAGCATCATAATACAAGCCAGGGGTCTCGAGGGCTCGAATACAAGTGCTCGATCATAGACGAGTCAGCAGAAGCAACAATATCTGAGTACAGACATAAGTTAAACAAGTTTGCCTTAAGAAGGCTAGCACAAACTGGGATACAGATCGAAAGAAGCGTAGGCCTCCTGCCTGGGATCCTCCTAACTACTCTTGGTCGTCGTCAGCGGCCTGCACGTAGTAGTAGGCACCTCCAGCGTAGTAGTCGTCGTCGACGGTGGCGTCTGGCTCCTGGACTCCAGCATCTGGTTGCGACAACCAGAAAGAAAGGAAAGGGGGAAAAAGGGGGAAGAAAGCAACCGTGAGTACTCATCCAAAGTACTCGCAAGCAAGGAACTACACTACATATGCATGGGTATATGTGTAAGGAGGCCATATCGGTGGACTGAACTGCAGAATGCCAGAATAAGAGGGGGATAGCTAGTCCTATCGAAGACTACGCTTCTGGCAGCCTCCGTCTTGCAGCATGTAGAAGAGAGTAGACTGAAGTCCTCCAAGTAGCATCTTCAAGTAGCAACTCCAAGTAGCAACTCCAGTAGCATCTCCAGCAGCATCGCAGTAGCATAATCCTACCCGGCGATCCTCCCCTCGTCGCCCTGTGGAAAAGCGATCACCGGGTTTTCTGTGGAACTTGGAAGGCTGTGTTTTATTAAGTATCCGGTTCTAGTTGTCATAAGCTCAAGGTACAACTCCAAGTCGTCCTGTTACCGAAGATCACGGCTATTCGAATAGATTAACTTCCCTGCAGGGGTGCACCAACTTACCCAGCACGCTTGATCCCATTTGGCTGGACACACTTTCCTGGGTCATGCCCGGCCGCGGAAGATCAACATGTCGCAGCCCTACCTAGGCTCAACAGAGAGGCCAGCACGCCGGTCTAAACTTAAGCGCACAGGGGTCTGGGCCCATCGCCCAATGCACACCTGCACGTTGCGAACGCGGCCGGAAGCAGACCTAGCCTAGTGGCGTTCCAATCCAATCCGGCGCGCGCCGCTCAGCCGCTGGCGTCACGAAGTGCTTCGGCTGATACCACGACGCCGGGATACCCATAACTACTCCCGCGTAGATGGTTAGTGCGTATAAGCTCGTAGCCAACTCAGATCAAATACCAAGACCTCGTTAAGCATGTTAAGTATCCACGGACGCCGAACAGGGCCAGGCCCACCTCTCTCCTAGGCGATCTCAACCTGCCCTGTCGCTCCGCCTCAAGATCCACTCGCGGGTGCTCCACCAGCCGACCCGACTTTAGTCTCACATGTATCATGTATAAGTATATAGTATATACCCGTGATCACCTCCCGAGTGATCACGGCCCGATAGTATAGCACGGCAGACGGACAAGAATGTAGGGCCACAGATGAATGTACTAGCATCCTATACTAAGCATATAGGTTTGCAGGTAAGGTAACAACAGAAGTAACAAGGACAGGCTATGCAGCAGTATAGGAGTATCTGAAAGCAGTAACATGATACACTACTCTAATGCAAGCAGTATAGAGAAGAGTAGGCGATATCTGGTGATCAAGGGGGGGGGGCTTGCCTGGTTGCTCTGGCAAGAGAGAGGGGTCGTCAACACCGTAGTCGAACTGGGCAGCAGCAGCGTCGGTCTCGTAGTCTACCGGAGAGAAGAGGGGGAAGAAACAATGAATACCAAGTAAACCGATGCATATCGATGCATGACATGTCAAGAAGCGATGCTAGGCGTGCCCTAACGTGGTATGAGGTGGTACTGGTTAAGGGGGAAATCATCCGGGAAAGTATTCCCGGTGTTTCGTGTTTTCGGGCAGAGGAGCCGGAGGGGGAAAGTTGCGGGTTCGATAGGTTAGGGGGGTGTGGCGGACGAACGGACTGCGTATCCGGATTCGTCTCGTCGTTCTGAGCAACTTTCATGTTGAAAATATTTTAATCCGAGTTACGGATTAAAAGATATGATTTTTTAAAGATTTTATTAATTTTTGGAATTTAATCAATTAATTATTTAATTCGAAAAATGGAATTATGACGTCAGCATGATGCCATGCTGACGTCAGCAGTCAACAGGGTTGACTAGGTCAACCCTGACATGTGGGTCCCGTTCGTCATACTCTGTTAACTAATTATCTTAGTTAAGTTTAATTAACAGTAGGTAATTAGGTTAATTAGTCATTAGGTTTAATTAATCAGGATTAATTAAATTAATTATTTACCTAATTAATTAACTAATTAATTAATTTTATTCATTATTATTTTATTAATTATATTTATCTAAATTCCTTTTCCCTTTTCTTTTATTTTAAAAACGTCCTGGGGGTGGGGCCCCCATGTCATAGGCAGGGGGTGGACCGGTCAGCCCAGCT
>NC_041387.1:602374980-602377809 GCF_002162155.2 Triticum dicoccoides | reverse complement strand
CGGCTGGGCCAGGTGGGCTTGGCCCAGTTTGGCCAGGGGGGGGTTCCCTCTCCTTTGTTTTATTCTTCTTTTCTTAATTTATTTTCTCTTCTGTTTTATTTCATTTTAAAATATTCAGGCACTTTATAAAAATGTGTGCACCCCACCATAATTAACCTTGTAATTTTTGACAACCCCCGAACATTTTAGTTTGATTTTTTTGAAAAAAACTTTTATTGCCATCATAATTTTGAATTGAATTTCGACACCGTTTTGATTTAACCCGAGATTAACTACAGTGACAGAGGTGACGTGGCATCATTAGTGGGGATTACTGTAGCTTAATTACCCGGGCGTTACAAGGACATGCCTGGACAAATTCTTATATGAAGGAAAACGCTCCCGAGGACACATGGGAATTATCGTCAAGCTAGTTTTCATCACGCTCATATGATTCGTGTTCATTACTTTGATAGTCTGATATGTGGGTGGACCGGTGCTTGGGTGCTGTCCTTCCTTGGACAAGCATCCCACTTATGATTAACTACTCCCGCAAGCATCCGCAACTATGAAAGAATAATTGAGGTAAACCTAACCATGAAACATATGGATCCAAATCAGCCCCTTACGAAGCAACGCATAAACTAGGGTTTAAGCTTATGTCACTCTAGCAACCCATCATCTAGTTATTACTTCCCAATTCCTTCCCCTAGGCCCAAATAATGGTGAAGTGTCATGTAGTTGACGTTCAGATGACACCACTAGAGGAAAGACAACATACATCTTATCAAAATATCGAACACATACCAAATTCACATGACTACTTATAGCAAGACTTCTCCCATGTCCTCAGGAACAAACATAACTACTCACAAATCATATTCATGTTCATAATAAGAGGGGTATTAATATGCATTAAGGATCTGAACATATAATCTTCCACCGAATAAACCAACTAGCATCAACTACGAGGAGTAATCAACACTACTAGCAACCCACAGGTACCAATCTGAGGTTTTGAGACAAAGATCGGATACAAGAGATGAACTAGGGTTTGAGAGGATATGGTGTTGTGGAGATGTTGATGGATATTGACCCCCTCCCAATGAGAGGATCGATGGTGATGACGATGGTGATGATTTCCCCCTCCCGGAGGGATGTTTCCCCGACAGAACAGGTCCGCCGGAGCCCTAGATTGGTTCCGCCAAGGTTTCGCCTCGTGGCGGCAGTGTTTCGTCCTGAAAGCTTCCTTTTTCTTTTTTCTAGGGTGAAAGACTTCATATAGCCAAAGATGAGCACTGTAGGCCTGCTAGGTGGCCCACGAGGCAGGGGGCGCGCCCAGGGGGTAGGGCGCGTCCCCACCCTCGTGGACGGTGGGTGGCCCCCCTCTGGTATTTTCTTCGCTCAGTATTTTTTATTAATTACAAAAATAATTTCCGTGGAGTTTCATGACTTTTGGAATTGTGCAGAATAGTTATCTAATATTTGCTCCTTTTCCAGCCCAGAATTCCAGCTGCCAGCATTCTCCCTCTTCGTGTAAACCTTGTAAAATAAGAGAGAAAAGGCATAAGTATTGTGACATAATGAGTAATAACAGCCCATAATGCAATAAATATCAATATCAAAGCATGATGCAAAATGGACGTATTACGCTTCTATGAATTATGAAAATTATTTTCCTGGGCGCAAAAGTTTTTGTTTCTCAGCAAGATCAAAAAAACTATCACCGTAAGCCATCCCAAATGTCATACTTGGCACAAACACTAACTAAAACACAAAACCACATCTAACCAGAGGCTAGATGAATTATTCAAAGAAAAATAGGAACAAAAAGAAAAGAACAAAAATAAAATTGGGTTGCCTCCCAACAAGCGCTTTTGTTTAACGCCCTTAGCTGGGCATCAAAACACGAATAGATCTAGGTATAATCATAGTAATGATAAGGCAAATCTCAAAAACTCATCTCATACTCCTTTCGTTCAGCAGCAAGTTTTCTTTGTGGTAAGCAAAAGTAATTAAAAGGGCTAAATTTAATGGGATAAGGATCCCCAAGATCAAGCTCGGGAGGAATTGGTTCCTTCTTTGGCCCTTCATATTGTATAACCAACTCTTCATTGTAAGTGTTCTTTTGGCAAAAAGTCATGAGCTTATTTCCAAGAGAGAAACCCAATTCGTTGTTTTGTATAGCAAAATTATCATTAAGCTCAGAAATCTTATCAACTAAAACATCGGTAGGGACCCTCTTCCTTAAATTTTCATTATAAGCAAAATGATCTAGAGCCGTAAATGCATTATGTCCTCTTGGTTAAAGAGAATTACCTCTATGGGAGGACGACCACCATCTACTTTATAATGCGCGAAAATTTCACTAGCTTCTTTCATAATAAATCTAAACTCATGTGCTAGAAATATAGTGGCGGCGCACTTAATAGAAGAATGTTCAATATTAGAAAACTCTAGAAAAACCCTTTGTATGGATGGATGCATATGAACAAATTGTCTATCAAGTTCAACCACGAGCAAAGATACAACATCCGCAAGACTACTAGTTCTATGGAGAATAGATCCACCTAACGTGGGTAACGCACCAATACAAGTAAAGAAATCTTGAATAACCCCTTTTCCAATAATATTTCCGCTACCAATGCAAAGTTTTTTAGTGTGCAAAATAGTAGATTCTTCATGAGGATTAGTATTAGCAAAAGCATCAAAGTTTCCCCCATCGTTACTACTATCTTTTTCAGCGATAACCTCCACAATTTCAGACATGGTGGCAACAAACCAATCTAGCAAACGAGCAAACCGAAAACGAACGAAGAGGGCGAAGAAAAGGCAAATCTTTTCGAAAAT
>NC_041387.1:602362442-602374628 GCF_002162155.2 Triticum dicoccoides | reverse complement strand
AATGAGAGGCAAATGGCGAATAATGTAATGCAAGAGATGAGAGTTTATGGTGGGTACTTGGTATGTCTTGACTTGGCGTAGATCTCCCCGGCAACGGCGCCAGAAATTTTTCCTGCTACTTCTTGAGCTTGCGTTGGTTTTTCCCTTGAAGAGGAAAGGGTGATGCAGCAAAGTAGAGATAAGTATTTCCCTCAGTTTGAGAACCAAGGTATCAATCGAGTAGGAGATAACGCACAAATCACCGAATACCTGCACAAAGAATCAAACAAACTTGCACCCAACGCAATAAAGGGGTTGTCAATCCCTTCATGGGTACTTGTAAAAGTGAGATCGGATAGAGATAGATAAACGATAAAGTAAATATTTTTGGTTTATAGATCAGATAGTAAAAGATTGCAAGAATAGTAGATCAGAAACTAATATTGTAGATCGGAAACTTGTATGATGGAAAATAGACCCCGGGGCCATAGGTTTCACTAGAGGCTTCTCTCAAGACAGAAAATAATACGGTGGGTGAACAAATTACTGCCGAGCAATTGATAGTGAAGCGCAAACTTATGACGATATCTAAGGTAATGATCATGAATATTGGCATCACGTCCGTGTCAAGTAGACCGAAACGATTCTGCATCTACTACTATTACTCCACACATCGACCGCTATCCAACATGCATCTAGAGTATTAAGTTCATAAAGAACGGAGTAATGCATTAAGTAAGATGACATGATGTGGAGGAATTAACTCAAGCAATATGATGAAAACCCCATTTTTTATCCTTGATGGCAACAATATAATACGTGCATTGCTGCCCCTACTATCACTGGGAAAGGACACTTCAGGATTGAAACCAAAGCTAAGAACTTCTCCCATTGCAAGAAAAACCAATCTAGTTGGCCAAACCAAACTGATAGTTCAAAGAGAATTACAAAGATATCAAATCATGCGTATAAGAATTCGGAGAAGATTCAAATAATATTGATAGATAAGCTGATCATAAATCCACAATTCATTGGATCTCGGCAAACACACCGCAAAAAAGTATTACATCAAATAGATCTCCAAGAACATCGAGGAGAACATGGTATTGAGAATCAAAGAGAGAGAACAAGCCATCTAGCTACTAGCTATGGACCCGTAGGTCTGTGGTAAACTACTAACGCTTCATCAGAAGGGCAATAGAGTTGATGTAGAAGCCCTCTGTGGCTGAATCCCCCTCCGACAGGACGCCGGAAAAGGCCCCTAGATGGGATCCCACGGGTACAGAAGGTTGCGGTGGCGGAAAGTGTTTTTGTGGATGCCCCTGTTGGTTTGGGGATATATGGGAATATATAGGCGAAAGAATTAGGTTAGGAGGTGCACGAGGGGCCCACAAGGGTGGGGCGCGTGCCCTACCCCCTAGCGCACCCTCCGTCCTTGTGGTCGCCTCGTGGCTCCTCTGACTTCATCTCCAAGTTCCCTGGTTGTCTTCTGGTCCAAGAAATATCAACGCAAAGTTTTCATTCAGTTTGGTATTCCTTTTCTGCAAAACTCAAAAACAAGGAAAAACAGGAACTGACACTGGGCTCTAGGTTAATAGGTTAGTCCCAAAAATAATATAAAATAGCATATTAATGCATATAAAACATCCAAAACAGATAATATAATTGCATGGAACAATAAAAAATATAGATACGTTCGAGATGTATCATAGTACCGGCTGGTCGAGGGCCAGATCTACGGCGACCGCGCGAGCAAGGAGACCATGGCAGCCATGTATACGACGAACCCCAACTTCGTTGCGGAGCAGCATGCCATCTACGATGATGTCCGCGCTCAAGCCGGCGCTCACCAGGAAGCGGCTTCCACAGTGGCGCAGCTGCAGGCGATTACGGAGGAGAACAATGCCAGTTGCACCTCCTACGAATATAGCACCGACGCCACCATTTCCGACATAGACCTCACGTCCACCGGCAGCGGACAGGTCGCGAACTCCTCCAAGGATGAGTAGGCCACTGAAGGCGGTGGTGCCTTGTGTCCCATGTGGACCAGTCTGTCTCCCTTGTTCTACTCTTCCTCGTCGGAGATCGCACGTTCACTTCATCGGTCTTATCGCTGGTACTCATGGAGTCGACGGATGGAGGACGACATGGGCTTGGACGCTTGGCGGCGCCACCGTAGGATAGGCTTTCTATTCTAAATGTTCGAAATGTAATGAAATCCGCCGTGTTTGTATGAAATTCGTCATGTTTGTATGAAATCCAGCCGTGTTTGCATGAATATTACATCCGGTTTGTTGAAAAAGAGTTTGAAACATATGCGGCTAGTGTTGGATGTCATCCTCCGCATCTGTGTCCGCGGAGGATAAGTGGCAGGCGCGGGAATTGAGGAGACTGAAAAATGGATATGCGACAGCACAAACGCCTCGATTTATTATGAGCCGGTTAAAGGTATGGTGGCTATACCCGATTCTGGGAGCTAATGCATATTGCTCTTTTTTGAAGCCAGTTTTATCATGACCCGATTAAAGGTATGGTGGCTATAGCCGATTCATGGTGGCTATATGCTTGAATTTTATGGACAATATGGTAATGAGACCCGACTTATCTTGACAGATTAAGCCGACCCTTGGGGGCTACAGGTGCGAAATTGAATCATTACTATTTAAAGTCCCGGCTCATCTTGACAGATTAAGCCGGCCCTTGGGGGCTACAGGTGCGAAATTGAATCATTACTATTCAAAGTCTCGGCTCATCTTGACAGATTAAGCCGGCCCTTGGGGGCTACATATGCAAAGTTGAAGTATTATTATGGAAAGTCCTGGTTTATTTTGAAAGTATAAGCCGGACCTTGGGGGATACTGCATTTGATCTACAAAGCTATTTAAAGTCTACAACACATTATATTCTATCATGTCCAGTAAACTTGGCGGCTAAGGGAAGTGTATTCATATGAAGAGAGATGTAGTGTTCACCTCAAAGCGCTCCTTCACCAAGTTTACCAAGCCGGCTTCAAAATCACGGCCTGTGTGCAGGCGGCTTAAATACCCAGAGTGAATTTCTTGGCCGCTGAATCGGGCATAACTTTCCAAGTTAATTAACCATTTGTTTTTGTCAGCAACTTCCTCCTTGGCACCGTGCTTTGCCAAAATAGTGGGGTTGCCAGGCATCGTGTAACCATGCCCAATCATGGTAACATCATCAGTCTTTTCTTTAGTAGGCTTAATGGGGCTTGGCGGTTTGGGACTTGGCGGCTTGTTGGTGGCTGGATCAATATCCATCTGGTCTATGTCAACATTGTGATCGACCAGTCGTGGCTCATCAACTGTGGCTTTAGGGGCTTGGTGGGAGGTCTCTGCCGACTGTTGCTCCGACTCAGAGGGGTTCTTAGCATTTTTTGTGACCTTCATTTTCTTGCTGGGTTTCGCCATAGCCCTGTGAATGAAACACAAGATGAGGTTAAGTACAACAATTGAATATATAATTCAAAGCAAAAGACTTGACGGTCTTACCCAGGCACCAGTTTGAAGGCCGGGACATGAGTCCTCGTTTAGTCGCCAGAGGAGGAATGACACGTTCCCTGATAATTTGATCGGAAGGATTAAGAGGTTGTCAAAAAAGACCAGCCCTGGGATAAGTTAAGTCGGAGTTTGTTGAGACCTCTAGATGACGCTTGTGACGAGCTGGAGTATTTGGTAAGCCAGAGGAAACGATCCCGCTTCCGCTGTTCCGGGTTGTGCGGCGAGCTTCATGTTGCTGCTTCTTCAAAATAAATTTGGGATCCAAATAAGCCAAAGGATGAGAAATGCTTACTTTCCGGCTTGCTCGGCGAGTTTTCTGTTTTGGCACAGATTCTGAGACAGAGGAAAGAACAATTACCTCTTCGTCACCCGCACGGCTGGCTTCGGCTTCCTCCTAATAACAGTCATTGTCAATGAGATGTATAAAAAATAAGCCAAGAGAGTCAAGTTCTACCTCCGACTCATCATCATCACCATCATCATCCAAGTTTAACTTGGAGGGATCGGTCTTCTTCTTCTTGGTAGGCCTTTTGGTGGCCTTGGTCTTGGTCCGGGTCGGCTTGGCCGGCTTATCTTGCGGCTTCTTCTTCCAAAACGGAGAATCAACCTATGGTGGTCAGATGATCATAATGTTGGAAATATGCCCTAGAGGCAATAATAAAAGCATTATTATTATATTTCTTTGTTCATGATAATTGTCTTTATTCATGCTATAACTGTATTATCCGGAAATCGTAATACACGTGTGAATACATAGACCATAATATGTCCCTAGTAAGCCTCTAGTTGACTAGCTCGTTGATCAATAGATAGTCATGATTTCCTGGCTATGGACATTGGATGTCATTGATAACGGGATCACATCATTAGGAGAATGATGTGATGGACAAGACCCAATCCTAAGCATAGTACAAAGATCGTGTAGTTCGTTTGCTAGAGCTTTTCCAATGTCAAGTATCTTTTCCTTTGACCATGAGATCGTGTAACTCCCGGATACCGTAGGAGTGCTTTGGGTGTATCAAACGTCACAACGTAACTGGGTTACTATAAAGGTGCACTACAGGTATTTCCGAAAGTGTCTGTTGGGTTGACATGGATCGAGACTGGGATTTGTCACTCCGGATAACGGAGAGGTATCACTGGGCCCACTCGGTAATGCATCATCATTATGAGCTCAAAGTGACCAAGTGTCTGGTCACGGGATCATGCATTACGGTATGAGTAAAGTGACTTGCCGGTAACGAGATTGAACAAGGTATTGGGATACCGACGGTCGAGTCTCGGGCAAGTAACATACCGATTGACAAAGGGAATTGTATACGGGGTTGATTAATCCTCGACATCATGGTTCATCCGATGAGATCATCGTGGAGCATGTGGGAGCCAACATGGGTATCCAGATCCCGCTGTTGGTTATTGACTGGAGAGTCATCTCAGTCATGTCTGCTTGTCTCCCGAACCCGTAGGGTCTACACACTTAAGGTTCGGTGACGCTAGGGTTATGAAGATATGTATATGCAGTAAACCTGAATGTTGTTCGGAGTCCCGGATGAGATCCCGGACGTCACGAGGAGTTCCGGAATGGTCCAGAGGTAAAGAATTATATATAGGAAGTGCTGTTTCGGCCATCGGGACAAGTTTCGGGGTTATCGGTATTGTACTGGGACCACCGGAGGGGTCCCGGGGGCCCACCGGGTGGGGCCACCTGTCCCGAGGGGGCACATGGGCTGTAGGGGGTGCGCCTTGGCCTACATGGGCCAAGGGCACCAGCCCCACTAGGCCCATGCGCCTAGGGTTTCCATGGGGAAGGAGTCCAAGTGGTGGAAGGCACCTCTAGGTGCCTTGGGGGGGAGGGAATCCTCCCCTTGGCAGCCGCACCTAGGAGATTAGATCTCCTAGGCTGCGCACCACCCCCCCTTGGCCCTCCTATATATAGTGGGGGAGAGGAGGGATTTCATACCTTAGCCTTTGGTGCTTCCCTCTCTCCCCGTTACGTCTCTCTCTCGTAGTATAGGCGAAGCCCTGCTACTGTGACGCCCTGCATCCACCACCACGCCGTCGTGCTGCTGGATCTTCATCAACCTCTCCCTCCCCCTTGCTGGATCAAGAAAGGAGGAGACGTCATCCATTCCGTACGTGTGTTGAACGCGGAGGCACCGTCCGTTCGGTGCTAAGATCATTGGTGATTCGAATCACGTCGTGTTCGACTACATCATCCCCGTTCCTTGAACGCTTCCGCTCGCGATCTACAAGGTATGTAGATGCATCTAATCACTCGTTGCTAGATGAACTCATAGATGGATCTTGGTGAAACCGTAGGAAAATTTTTGTTTTCTGCAACGTTCCCCAACAGTGGCATCATGAGCTAGGTCTATGCGTAGTTCTCTTGCACGAGCAGAACACAAAGTAGTTGTGGGCGTTGATTTTGTTCAATATGCTTGCCGTTACTAGTCTTATCTTGATTCGGCGGCATCGTGGGATGAAGTGGCCCGGACCGACCTTACACGTACTCTTACGTGAGACAGGTTCCACCGACTGACATGCACTAGTTGCATAAGGTGGCCAGCGGGTGTCTGTCTCTCCTACTTTAGTCGGATCGGATTCGATGAAAAGGGTCCTTATGAAGGGTAAATAGCAATTGGCATATCACGTTGTGGTCTTTGCGTAGGTAAGAAACGTTCTTGCTAGAAACCCATAGCAGCCACGTAAAACATGCAAACAACAATTAGAGAACGTCTAACTTGTTTTTGCAGGGTATGCTATGTGATGTGATATGGCCAAAAGTTGTGATGAATGATGAATGATCTATATGTGATGTATGAGATGTTCATGCTATTGTAATAGGAATCACAACTTACATGTCGATGAGTATGACGGTGACAGGATGATCATGGAGCCCCAAGATGGAGATCAAAGGAGCTATGTGATATTGGCCATATCATGTCACTATCATTATTTGATTGCATGTGATGTTTATCATGTTTTGCATCTTGTTTACTTAGAACGACAGTAGTGAATAATATGATCCCTTACAACAATTTCAAGAAGTGTTCTCCCCTAACTGTGCACCGTTTCTAAAGTTCGTCGTTTCAAAGCACCACGTGTTAATCGGGTGTGATAGATCCTTACGTTCACATACAACGGGTGTAAGAAGTTTTACACATGCAAAAACACTTAGGGTTAACTTGACGAGCCTAGCATGTGAAGACATGGCCTCGGAACACAGAGACCGAAAGGTCGAACACGAGTCGTATGGAAGATACGATCAACATGAAGATGTTCACCGGCGATGACTAGTCCGTCTCACGTGTTAATCGGACATGGCCTAGTCGACTCGGATCGTGTAACACATAGATGACTAGAGGGATGTCTAATCTGAGTGGGAGTTCATTAATAATTTGATTAGATGAACTTAATTATCATGAACTTAGTCTAAAATCTTTACAATATGTCTTGTAGATCAAATGGCCAACGTAGTATTCAATTACAACGCGTTCCTAGAGAAAACCAAGCTGAAAGACGATGGCAACAACTATACGGACTGGGTCCGGAACCTGAGGATCATCCTCATAGCTGCCAAGAAAGATTATGTCCTACTAGCACCGCTAGGTGATCCACCCGTCCCACAAAACCAAGACGCTATGAACGCTTGGCAGACACGTACTGATGACTACTCCCTCGTTCAGTGCGGCATGCTTTACAGCTTAGAGCCGGGGCTCCAAAAGCGTTTTGAGAGACATGGAGCATATGAGATGTTCGAAGAGCTAAAAATGGTTTTTCAAGCTCATGCCCGGATCGAGAGATATGAAGTCTCCGATAAGTTCTTCAGCTGTAAGATGGAGGAAAATAGTTATGTCAGTGAGCACATACTCACTATGTCTGGGTTTCATAACCACTTGACTCAGGTGGGAGTTAATCTCCCGGATGACGCGGTCATTGAAAGAATCCTCCAGTCGCTTCCACCAAGCTACAAGAGCTTTGTGATGAACTTCAGTATGCAGGGGATGGTAAAGACCATTCCTGAAGTATTTGCAATGCTGAAATCAGCAGAGGTAGAAGTCAAGAAGGAACATCAAGTGTTGATGATGAATAAAACCACTAAGTTCAAGAAGGGCAAGGGTAAAAAGAACTTCAGGAAGGATGGCAAGGAAGTTGCTGCGCCCGGCAAGCAAGCTGCCGGGAAGAAGTCAAAGAATGGACCCAAGCCTGAGACAGAGTGCTTTTATTGCAAAGGGAAGGGCCACTGGAAGCGGAACTGCCCCAAATACTTAGCGGACAAGAAGGCCGGCAACACCAAAGGTATATTTGATATACATGTAATTGATGTGTACCTTACCAGTACTCGTAGTAACTCCTGGGTATTTGATACCGGTGCCGTTGCTCATATTTGTAACTCACCGCAGGAGCTGCGGAATAAACAAAAACTGGAGAGGGACGAGGTGATGATGCGCGTCGGGAATGGTTCCAAGGTCGATGTGATCGCCGTCGGCACGCTACCTCTACATTTACCTATGGGATTAGTTATAAACCTCAATAATTGTTATTTAGTGCCAAGTTTGAGCATGAACATTGTATCAGGATCTCGTTTAATACGAGATGGCTACTCATTTAAATCTGAGAATAATGGTTGTTCTATTTATATGAGAGATATGTTTTATGGTCATGCTCCGATAGTCAATGGTTTATTCTTAATGAATCTTGAGCATGTTACTACACATGTTCATAGTGTGAGTACCAAAAGATGTAAAGTTGATAACGATAGTCCCACATACTTGTGGCACTGCCGCCTTGGTCACATAGGTGTCAAACGCATGAAGAAGCTCCATCAGATGGACTTTTAGAGTCTCTTGATTATGAATCATTTGACACGTGCGAACCATGCCTCATGGGAAAAATGACCAAGACTCCGTTCTCAGGAACAATGGAGCGAGCAACCAACTTATTGGAAATCATACATACTGATGTGTGCAGTCCAATGAGTGTTGAGGCTCGCGGTGGCTATCGTTATGTTCTCACCCTCACTGATGACTTGAGTATATATGGGTATGTCTACTTAATGAAACACAAGTCTAAAACCTTTGAAAAGTTCAAGGAATTTCAGAGTGAGGTTGAAAATCAACGTGACAGGAAAATCAAGTTTCTACGATCAGATCGTGGAGGAGAATACTTGAGTCACGAATTTGGCACACACTTAAGAAAATGTGGAATAGTTTCACAACTCACGCCGCCTGGAACACCTCAGCGTAATGGTGTGTCCGAACGTCGTAATCGCACTCTATTAGATATGGTGCGATCTATGATGTCTCTTACCGATTTACCACTATCTTTTTGGGGCTATGCTTTAGAGACTGCCGCATTCACTTTAAATAGGGCTCCGTCGAAATCCGTTGAGACGACACCGTATGAATTATGGTTTGGGAAGAAACCTAAGCTGTCGTTTCTAAAAGTTTGGGGATGCGATGCTTATGTCAAGAAACTTCAACCTGAAAAGCTCGAACCCAAGTCGGAAAAATGCGTCTTCATAGGATACCCTAAAGAAACTTATGGGTATACCTTCTAGCTCAGATCCGAAGGCAAGATCTTTGTTGCCAGGAATGGATCCTTTCTAGAGAAAGAGTTTCTCTCGAAAGAAGTAAGTGGGAGGAAAGTAGAACTTGATGAAGTATTGCCTCTTGAACCGGTAAATGGCGCAACTCAAGAAAATGTTCCTGAGGCACCTGCACCAACTAGAGAGGAAGTTATTAATGATCAAGATACTTCTGATCAAGCTCCTACTGAAATTCGAAGGTCCACAAGGACACGTTCCGCACCAGAATGGTACGGCAACCCTGTCTTGGAAATCATGTTGTTGGACAACAGTGAACCTTCGAACTATGAAGAAGCGATGGCGGGCCCGGATTCCGACAAATGGCTAGAAGCCATGAAATATGAGATAGGATCCATGTATGAAAATGAAGTATGGACTTTGACTGACTTGCCCGTTGAACGGCGAGCCATAGGAAATAAATGGATCTTTAAGAAGAAGACAGACGCGGATGGTAATGTGACCATCTATAAAGCTAGGCTTGTCGCTAAGGGTTATCGACAAGTTCAAGGGGTTGACTACGATGAGACTTTCTCACCGGTAGCGAAGCTAAAGTCCGTCCGAATCATGTTAGCAATTGCCGCATTCTACGATTATGAGATATGGCAAATGGACGTCAAAACGGCATTCCTTAATGGTTTCCTTAAGGAAGAATTGTATATGATGCAGCCGGAAGGTTTTGTCGATCCTAAGAATGCTAACAAGGTGTGCAAGCTCCAACGCTCGATTTATGGGCTGGTGCAAGCATCTCGGAGTTGGAACATTCGCTTTGATGAGATGATCAAAGCGTTTGGGTTTACGCAGACTTATGGAGAAGCCTGTGTTTACAAGAAAGTGAGTGGGAGCTCTGTAGCATTTCTCATATTATATGTAGATGACATACTTTTGATGGGAAATGATATAGAACTCTTGGACAGCATCAAGGCCTACTTGAATAAGAGTTTTTCAATGAAGGACCTTGGAGAAGCTGCTTATATATTGGGCATCAAGATATATAGGGATAGATCAAGACGCCTCATAGGTCTTTCACAAAGCATATACCTTGATAAGATTTTGAAGAAGTTCAAAATGGATCAGTCCAAGAAAGGGTTCTTGCCTATTTTGCAAGGTGTGAAATTGAGCTCAGCTCAATGTCCGACCACGACAGAAGATATAGAAGAGATGAGCGTCATCCCCTATGCATCAGCCATAGGTTCTATTATGTATGCCATGCTGTGTACCAGACCTGATGTAAACCTTGCCGTAAGTTTGGTAGGAAGGTACCAAAGTAATCCCGGCAAGGAACACTGGACAACGGTCAAGAATATCCTGAAGTACCTGAAAAGGACTAAGGAAATGTTTCTTGTTTATGGAGGTGACGAAGAGCTCGTCGTAAAAGGTTACGTCGACGCTAGCTTCGACACAGATCTGGATGACTCTAAGTCACAAACTAGATACGTGTATATGTTGAATGGTGGAGCAGTGAGCTGGTGCAGCTGCAAACAGAGCGTCGTGGCGGGATCTACATGTGAAGCGGAGTACATGGCAGCCTCGGAGGCAGCACATGAAGCAATATGGTTGAAGGAGTTCATCGCCGACCTAGGAGTCATACCCAATGCGTCGGGGCCAATCAAACTCTTTTGTGACAACACTGGAGCTATTGCACTTGCCAAGGAGCCCAGGTTTCACAAGAAGACAAGGCACATCAAGCGTCGCTTCAACTCCATTCGTGAAAATGTTCAGGATGGAGACATAGAGATTTGTAAAGTACATACGGACCTGAATATAGCAGATCCGTTGACTAAACCTCTCCCTAGGGCAAAACATGATCAACACCAGAATTCCATGGGTTTTCGATTCATCACAATGTAACTAGATTATTGACTCTAGTGCAAGTGGGAGACTGTTGGAAATATGCCCTAGAGGCAATAATAAAAGCATTATTATTATATTTCTTTGTTCATGATAATTGTCTTTATTCATGCTATAATTGTATTATCCGGAAATCATAATACATGTGTGAATACATAGACCATAATATGTCCCTAGTAAGCCTCTAGTTGACTAGCTCGTTGATCAACAGATAGTCATGATTTCCTGGCTATGGACATTGGATGTCATTCATAACGGGATCACATCATTAGGAGAATGATGTGATGGACAAGACCCAATCCTAAGCATAGTACAAAGATCGTGTAGTTCGTTTGCTAGAGCTTTTCCAATGTCAAGTATCTTTTCCTTTGACCATGAGATCGTGTAACTCCCGGATACCGTAGGAGTGCTTTTGGGTGTATCAAACGTCACAACGTAACTGGGTGACTATAAAGGTGCACTACAGGTATTTCCGAAAGTGTCTGTTGGGTTGACACGGATCGAGACTGGGATTTGTCACTCTGGATAACGGAGAGGTATCACTGGGCCCACTCGGTAATGCATCATCATTATGAGCTCAAAGTGACCAAGTGTCTGGTCATGGGATCATGCATTACGGTACAAGTAAAGTGACTTGCCGGTAACGAGATTGAACAAGGTATTGAGATACCGACGATCGAGTCTCGGGCAAGTAACATACCGATTGACAAAGGGAATTGTATACGGGGTTGATTAATCCTCGACATCATGGTTCATCCGATGAGATCATCGTGGAGCATGTGGGAGCCAACATGGGTATCCAGATCCCGCTGTTGGTTATTGACTGGAGAGTCATCTCAGTCATGTCTGCTTGTCTCCCGAACCCGTAGGGTCTACACACTTAAGGTTCGGTGACGCTAGGGTTATGAAGATATGTATATGCAGTAAACCCGAATGTTGTTCGGAGTCCCGGATGAGATCCCAGACGTCACGAGGAGTTCCGGAATGGTCCGGAGGTAAAGAATTATATATAGGAAGTGCTGTTTCGGCCATCGGGACAAGTTTCGGGGTTATCGGTATTGTACCGGGACCACCGGAGGGGTCCCGGGGGCCCACCGGGTGGGGCCACCTGTCCCGGGGGGCCACATGGGCTGTAGGGGGTGCGCCTTGGCCTACATGGGCCAAGGGCACCAGCCCCACTAGGCCCATGCGCCTAGGGTTTCCATGGGGAAGGAGTCCAAGTGGTGGAAGGCACCTCTAGGTGCCTTGGGGGGG
>NC_041387.1:602327447-602362225 GCF_002162155.2 Triticum dicoccoides | reverse complement strand
TGGGGGGGGGGGGAGGGAATCCTCCCCTTGGCAGCCGCACCTAGGAGATTAGATCTCCTAGGCTGCGCACCACCCCCCTTGGCCCTCCTATATATAGTGGGGGAGAGGAGGGATTTCATACCTTAGCCTTTGGTGCTTCCCTCTCTCCTCGTTACGTCTCTCTCTCGTAGTATAGGCGAAGCCCTGCTACTATGACGCCCTGCATCCACCACCACGCCGTCGTGCTGCTGGATCTTCATCAACCTCTCCTTCCCCCTTGCTGGATCAAGAAAGGAGGAGACGTCATCCGTTCCGTACGTGTGTTGAACGCGGAGGCACCGTCCGTTCGGTGCTAAGATCGTCGGTGATTTGAATCATGTCGTGTTCGACTACATCATCCCCGTTCCTTGAACGCTTCCGCTCGTGATCTACAAGGTATGTAGATGCATCTAATCACTCGTTGCTAGATGAACTCATAGATGGATCTTGGTGAAACTGTAGGAAAATTTTTGTTTTCTGCAACGTTCCCCAACACATAAGTGGATAGTATTAATGAAGACATGATTTAAATTGGAAGCATGATGTGCAATACTTACAGCTGGCGGCTCATTGAAGGTGCAGTAAGGACTAAGTCCGATTTTACTACATTCTGCCCAGGTTTCGTTTGACAAAGCCTTGGTTGCTTCGGTGACTTCTGCATCAGATAGTTGAATTTCGCAGTGGCGTTGGGGATCTTTCAAATCACCGGTATACTCGCACATTAAGCCGGGGCAACGGCTTAAAGGAAAGATCCTCCAGGAAACCCAGCACCGAACAAGGTCGATGCCGGTTAAGCCATTGGCCATGAAGGCTCGGAGCTTTGAAAAAGTGGGGGCATACTTGGCACGTTCTTTCGTGCTGATCCGCGGTGGGAGCGGATGTGTGTTGCTGAGCCGGTGGTCATGATAACCCGACAGAGGATTCTTTCCTCTTCTGAATTGAAACCCCGCCTAGTTCCAAATTGGGCCCGTCGGTAAACTCTGTCTGCCAGTTTAAGTAATAAAATTCTCTGAACAGTTCAACAGTTGGTTCTTCTTGAAGATAAGCTTAACATAAGACTTGGAAGTTGCAAATATTGGAGACGGAATTTGGCCCAATGTCTTGAGGGTGAAGTTGGAAAAAGTGCAGCATGTCCCAGAAGAACTTTGAGCCGGGCGGGGTAAAGCCATGGATCATGTGGTCAGTGAAAACAATTACTTCCCCTTCCTTGGGCTCAGGGGGATTTTCAAGGCCTGGGACCTTCTAGTGAATGTCCTCTTTCTTGGCTAAGGCGCCAGTCGCAACAAAATTGTTTAGATCTTCCTCGGTGACCCAGGATGGTACCCAATTGCATGCAGTGAATGTCTTAGTCATGTTTGATGATCTGAAAAGAAAATTTTGCTGGTTTAAGATTATGATGTTAAGACAGCAGTTGGTGCAAGGGTAAGAACGAGGAAGCATGCAGTGAGTTAAGCCGGAGGATAGCATTGGGATTATGCAAGGCAAACTACTGGCGGTTTAAGAGGGGACTAATGGTACCTGGTGGGTTATGGTTTATAAGTTAAGCCGTCCGCACAACTATCGATTTTCAGATCTGTGAGTGGAAAAATTGCTAAGTGTTGGACAAACAGCTTTCACAGACCGATGCTATAATTTTGGATCTACGACAGTTCAAATAATTAAGAAATTCTAAACCTGAGTTGCGGCAGTAGAGCAGTTGATGTGCTCAGATGGGATCTCTCATGGAGGAGAGGCGTTCAAGTTTCAAAAATGAGTTCTAAAGCTGATGCCGCGTAAGATGTGCATGAAAATGCAGATTAAAACTACAAGAAATAGGGAAGCGAAGGTGAACTCCGATGAACTCGCACAAACCCTAATGGGATCTATGTGAGAGAAGGAGAAAGACTTACCGGGGCTGTTGAACAGCGGAGGCGCGCGGACGAACTCTGGTCCGTTCAGGTCAATGCAACGGTCGTGGTTGAGGCAGTGGCAAAGGTCGACGGTGGTGGCTGCTACGTCTTGAGCTTGTGTTGGTTTTCCTTGAAGAGGAAAGGGTGATGCAGCAATAGTAGCGTAAGTATTTCCCTCAGTTTTTGAGAACCAAGGTATCAATCCACTAGGAGGCTCCTCAAAAGTCCCACGCACCTACACAAACAAACAAAGAACTCGCAACCAACGCAATAAAGGGGTTGTCAATCCCTTCACGGCCACTTGCAAAAGTGAGATCTTATAGAGATAGTATGATAAGATAAATATATTTTTGGTATTGTATGTTATAGATGCAAAAAGTAAAGATGCAAATAAAAGTAGACTGAAAGCTTATATGATAAAAGATAGACCCGGGGGCCATAGGTTCCACTAGTGGCTTCTCTCAAGATAGCATAAGTATTATGGTGGGTGAACAAATTACTGTCGGGCAATTGATAGAAAAGCAAATAGTTATAAGATTATCTAGGCATGATCATGTATATAGGCATCATGTCCGCAACAAGTAGACCGACTCCTGCCTGCATCTACTACTATTAATCCACACATCGACCGACTCCTGCCTGCATCTAGAGTATTAACTTCATAAAGAACAGAGTAATGCATTAAGCAAGATGACATGATGTAGAGGGATAAACTCATGCAATATGATATAAACCCCATCTTTTTATCCTCGATGGCAACAATACAATACGTGCCTTGCAATCCTTTCTGTCACTGGGTAAGGACACCGAAAGATTGAACCCAAAGCTAAGCACTTATCCCATGGCAAGAAAGATCAATCTAGTAGGCCAAACCAAACTGATAATTCGAAGAAACTAGCAAAGATAACTCAATCATACGTAAAAGAATTCAGAGGAGATTCAAATATTTCTCATAGATAAACTGGATCATAAACCCACAATGCATCGGATCTCGACAAACACACCGCAAAAAGAGTTTACATCGAATAGATCTCCACAAGAGAGGGGGAGAACATTGTATTGAGATCCAAAAAGAGAGAAGAAGCCATCTAGCTAATAACTATGGACCCAAAGGTCTGTGGTAAACTACTCACAACTCATCGGAGGGGCTATAGTGTTGATGTAGAAGCCCTCCGTGGCCGATTCCCCCTCTGATGGAGGGTCGACGAAGGCTCCAAGATGGGATTTCGCGGATATAGAAGGTTACGATGGTGGAAATTGTGTTTCGTTGGCTCCCTGGATGTTTTTGGGGTATGTAGGCTTATATAGGAGGAAGAAGTACGTCGGTGGCCGCCTGAGGGGCCCACAAGACAGGGGGGCGCGCCCAGAGGGGGTGGGCGTGCCCTCCTATCTTGTGGCCGCCTCGGCTGCTTCTTGGCTTGCACTCCAAGTCCTCTGGATCACGTTAGTTCCAAAAATCACGCTCCCGAAGGTTTCATTCCGTTTGGACTCCGTTTGATATTCCTTTTCTTCGAAATACTGAAATAGGCAAAAAAAACAACAATACGGGTTGGGCCTCCAGTTAGTAGGTTAGTCCCAAAAATGATATAAATGTGTAAAATAAAGCCCATAAACATCCAATAGGGGTAATATAATAGCATGGAACAATAAAAAATTATAGATACGTTGGAGACGTATCAAGCATCCCCAAGCTTAATTCCTGCTCGTCCTCGAGTAGGTAAATGATAGAAACAGAATTTTTGATGTGGAATGCTACCTAGCATAATTCTCAATGTAATTTTCTTTATTGTGGCATGAATGTTCAGACCCAAATGATTCAAGATAAAAGCTTATAAAACATAAAAACAATAGTGCTTCAAAGCATACTAACAAATAATCATGTCCTATCAAAATAGCATAGCCAAAGAAAGCTTATCCCTACAAAATCATATAGTTAGGCCATGCTTCATTTCCATTACACAAAATACTCCCATCATGCACAACCCCGATGACGAGCCGAGCAATTTTTTCATACTTTTTAACGAGCTTCAGCTTTTTTTCAACTCTTACGCAATACATGAGCGTAATCCATGGACATAGCACTAAGGTGGTAAAAGATGGTGGTTGTGAGGGCAAAAAGAGGGAGAAGATAGTCTCACATCAACTAGGCGTATCAACGGGCTATGGAGATGCCATCAATAGATATCAATGTGAGTGAGTAGGGATTGCCATGCAACGGATGCACTAGAACTATAAATATATGAAAGCTGAACAAAAAGAACTAAGTGGGTGTGCATCCAAATCGCTTGCTCACGAAGACCGAGGGCATTTTGAGGAAGCCCATCATTGGAATATACAAGACAAGTTCTATAATGAAAAATTCCTACTTAGTATATGAAAGTGACAACATAGGAGACTCTCTATCATGAAGATCATGGTGCTACTTTGAAGCACAAGTGTGGAAAAAGAGATAATAGCATTGTCCCTTCTCTCTTTTTCTCTCATTTTTTTTCTTTTTTCTTTCTTTTTCTTTCTTTTTCTGTTTTTGTTTGGCCTTTCTTTTTTTCTTTTTGGCCTTTCTCTTTTTTTTTCTTTTTCTTCTCTTTTTGTAAAGTCCGAAGTCTCATCCCAACTTGTGGGGGAATCATAGTCTTCATCATCCTTTCCTCACTGAGACAATGCTCTAATAATGAAGATCATCACACTTCTATTGATTTAAAACTCAAGAATTACAACTCAAATCTAGAACAAGATATGACTCTATATGAATGCCTCCGGCGGTGTACCGGGATATGCAATGAATCAAGAGCGACATGCATGAAAATTATGAAGGTGGCCTTGCCACAAATACGATGTCAACTACATGATCATGCAAAGAGCAATATGACAATGATGAAACGTGTCATAATAAACAGAACGGTGGAAAGTTGCATGGCAATATATCTCAGAATGGCTATGGAAATGCCATAATAGGTAGGTATGGTGGCTGTTTTGAGGAAGGTAAATAGTGGGCTCATGATACCGGCGAAAGTTGCGCGGTATAATAGAGGCTAGCAAAGTGGAAGGATGAGTGTGCATATATCCATGGACTCACATTAGTCACAAAGAACTCATATACTTATTGCAAAAGTCTATTTAGCCCTCGAAGAAAAGTACTACTACGCATGCCCCTAGAGGGATAGATTGGTAGGAAAAGACCATCGCTCGTCCTCGACTGCCACTCATAAGGAAGAGAATCAAAAGAGCACCTCATGCAACAAATTTGTCACACAACTTTTACCATACGTGCATGCTACGGGACTTGCCAACTTCAACATAAGTATTTCTCAATTTCATAATTATCCACTAGCATGACCCTAACATTACTACCTTTATATCTCAAAACAATTATCAAGCAACAAATTTATCATAGCATCCAATTCACTTCCTATGATAGTTTTTATTATACCCAACTTGGATGCTCATCATTCTAGGACCAAATTTGTAACCATAGCAAATACCATGCTGTTCTAAAATACTCTCAAAATAATATAAGTGAAGCATGAGAGACTAGCAATTTCTTCAAAATTAATCCACCACTGTGCTCTAAAAGATATAAGTGAAGCACTAGAGCAAAAACTATCAAGCTCAAAAGATATAAGTTAAGCACATAGAGTATTCTAACAAATTCTAATCAAGTGGGCTTCTCCCAAAAGGTGTGTACAGCAAGGATTATTGTGGTAAACTAAAAATCAAAGACTAATATAATACACGACGCTCCAAGCAAAACACATATCATGTGGCGAATAAAAATATAGCTCCAAGTAAAGTTACCCATGTCTCAAGTGGGTCCTATGGAATATCACTAAGGAGAGATGTCACCTCGGTTTCGAGAGCTCTAGCACGTGCTCGTGTCATCGGTCCATTTGGCACTTGATGAGACGTCGATAGGTCCATGGGGATGACCATAGGATGCTCCGCATCATATTCAATCATGCCTGCATAAATTTTCAAAGTGCATTTGAACAAATTGGATGATATTTATGCGAATAAGATTAAATTCACTTAAGTTTGGACATAATTTACATAAAACAGATTATATTTCGTCCGATAAACTAAATCCTAAAAAAACTAGCTTGTAGCGGATGTGACCTTATACGCGTGGTCGCCTTGGCCGGCCTCACCTCCGATGGCGTCCATGTCATCGGCGGCGTCGGAGTGGTCCCTCTAGTGGTGAAAGGGCGCGGGGTCGTGGAGGAGGCACTCCGCTTCTTCCTGCACGACCCAGGCAGGGGTGCCCTAGCGGCTTGCTCCTGCCGACGACGGAGGTGTCGCTGCGTGACTACTCCTCGCCGAGGTACCTCGTTGGCAAAACGATACGAGGATTGAAGAGAGAAATGCCATGAGGCACTTGGTTGAGAAAAAAATCAATCATGTGTTGTCGCCACCACTTTTTGTGATCGAAGCACCTGCATGTGCTAGACTAAAAAATCAATCGTCGTCGCTGCACAATCATACCCTCTGCATCAAGACATCGTCCATAATTGCATCTCACCGCTGAGGCAACAATCGGATCTGGAGAGAGAAACACTCGCCAAGACCTTTCGATGGCCTCACAATTCACGATGGGTCCACTGGCATAGGCTGAAGTGGTCACCACATCGACAAACCCGCACAGTGGAGCACATCACCACTGTCTGCCATCTCACCGGAGATAACCCTGCCTAGACCCGTCAGCCAAGGGACCAACATGGCCTAATCTAAAGCAAGGCATATTGGTCCGCAGTGCGGCAGAACTCCTGGTCACGGCACCGAGGTCGGATCCATCTGGGGGCTCACTCGCCATGGATGACAACGAGTGTGGATGGCCGTTGAAGGGTCAACACATGCTGGCCGAAGAGCAGATGACGGCTCTGGGACCTTCGATCTGAGGGACGGGTTGAAAGCGCCAAGGTGAGGCATCAGACGTAGCCCGGCGGCCTCCCCAGTGATAGCAAGGGAGTGAGTAACGGTGCTGACGGCCTCTAGGAGTGGTGGCAGCGACGGCCTCCCGAGTCACCCCCGAGCGACCCAAGAGGCAGTTGGAGATCGACGGACTAGTAAGCATGTGATAGATAGTTCACAACAACCTCTCTCTCTAATCCTGATGATCAGAGCTAGTAAGAGCATCTACAGCCTGACGCCCCAAACCACCCTCAAACGTTCGGACGGACGGTCTGATCGCCAAAAAACAGTGACCCAAACGAGCGCCTCAAACTCCCATACTGACCGGCACCCCTCATACCGAACCAAAATATATATGGGGCGACCCAGACGCACTCACTACGTCGAAACTGACAGCCCTACATCAACAAAAGGTGACCAAATCCCCCTCCAACCGACCCTTTTCACTTGCTCCTTCGTGCTTGGGCGCCTGCCACCATTGCGCCGGACCTTCCCCTCCGCCGCCGGACTTCACACGCAAAAAGAGCTGAGCAGCCATCAATGCTCCTTTTGTGAGGGATATTGACACACCCTCGATTCCAAATTTAGACACGAGCGCTGGCCTCTGGCTGCAAGTATTCCACCATTCCGACCCATCGGGCTGATCAAACTCAAAATTGGGCCAGAATCAGATGCAGAGGCACATCTCCTTTCGGAGTTTGATGCGCGACGCCACGGCATGGGCAGCAAGCCCTGTCGGTCGGCTCGCCCGCATCGAAGTTCTGGTGATCATCAGCTGCGGATTTCTCACCGTGCTGGTCCTCCTCGGCTCCGGCCGCCGCGCCAGCCACAGCTCTGCCTTGCGGTTGGCTGTCTGGTCGGCTCTGATGCTGAGTTACCAAGCCGTCTCGTACACCATCGGGCTCATGCAGTCCGCCTCCTTCCACAACGAGCTTATAGTTGCATGGGGCTGCTTCCTCCTCCTCCTCCTCGGCACCGCCGACGGCATCGCCGCCTACAGCTTCAACGACTCGGACCAGCAAGCCCGCACCGTCCTCAACCAAGCGGTCCAGGTCATCTACATCTTCCTCCTCCTACTGTCCTACGTCGGCTCTCTTCCGCTCCAGCTCGAAGTCCTCCTCTCAACTCTGCTGGTGCTGAGCGTCGCCAAGCTCGGGATGCGCGTCAGGAACTTTCTTCTCGACGGCCGAGACCGTGTCCTCACCGTGGACAACAAGCTCTTGGCCGACTATATGGCACGCGAGCACGGGTACAGCGGCGAGAAGTACGACGCCACCACCATGGAAGGTACAAGTACGTGGTCGCCGGCGAGACGGCGGAGCTTCACGATGGAGAAACGGACCACTGGGCGATCGATCCCGAGACCAATCCTGACCTTGTCACGGTCGAGAGGGTGTGGCAGTGCCAGGGGCGTCTGCTGAGTTCGGATGTGGATGGCGGCGAGACGATGCCGGCGGCGCTTAAGCACAAGGATCTGTGCCTTTCCTTCGCGCTGTTCAAGCTTCTCCGGCGGCGGCTCGGTCGGTACCCACTCCACGAGTCATGCCTCAACAAGACAAGGGACTTGGTCAAGCTGGGCCTCCTCGCCGGAGACGACCACGAGAGGGTGTACCGTGTGGTGGAGGTCGAGCTGGGCTTCCTCTTCGATTTCTACTACGCAAGGTACCGGTCGCCCAAGGAGACCCTCATACCGGACACGCTTCTCTTCGCCACCGTTGCTGCGACGAGCCTGTGCACTCTGTTCTCGTTGGCGGCGCTTGACCACCGCGCCCAACAAAGGCAAGCCTACCCTGACACGGTCACCACCGTGTTCGACATCTGGCTGACAAGAATGATGATCGTCCTGTTCTTGATCCTAGAGTCGCTCCAGTACTTCACGCTGGTGTTCTCGGACTGGCACAAGGTGAAGGTGCTGTGCCGGTACGTGCTGAACGAGGCCTGGCACAACAGCCCCTTCCTGGAGCGAATCCTGGCGTTCATCTGCCGTGTCAGGCTGACACCGTACTGGAACAACTCCCTGGGGCAGCACTCGCTCTTGCACGCCTGCCACCGGTACGAGCAGGGCCGTCTGCGCCGCGTTTGGGGGCTGCAGCTCCCCGGACGGATCGCGGGCTTCCTCATCCGGAGCAGGATGACGGATCGCCGGAAGCTGCCCGCCGCGGTGAAGAGCGCCATCTTCCTCTTCCTGAAGACCGGGATGACGCGGGTCCAGAACGGCGAGTACACCCTGGAGAAGCAGGGGATGCTCGGCCATTTCTACTGGGCCATCGCGCAGGAGAGCACCGTCCAGACCATCATGATTTGGCACATCGCCACTGCGATATGCGACCACAAGTCCAAGCCCAACCGCGCTGACAGCACCGACGAGGAGAAGTAGGGCCACGAGGTGGCCACCACCCTGTCGGCGTACTGCGTGTACCTCATGTCCTCGGCGCCGGAGCTGCTGCCGGGTCACACCTACGACACGCAGCTTCTGTTCCAAGGCGTGCAGCTCAAAGCGAGGAAACTCCTCGAAGGTTGCCGGTCCAAAGATGACATGTACGACAAGCTGCCGGAGCCGGATTCCCTGTGTGGCGACGGCTACGAGGGCATCCTCGCCGACGGCCGAAAGCTAGGGGATGAGATAATGCAGAGGATGCCAGATGCTGTGCGCTGGAAGGTTCTCGGCGAGATGTGGGTGGAGATGCTGCTGTCAGTCGCGCCATCGGATAACGCGACCGCCCACGTCCAGAAGCTGGCGACCGGCGGCGAGCTCATCACGCACCTGTGGGCATTGTTGACGCACGCCGGTGTCATCGAAAAGCCAATGAGCCGGTACAGCGGAAGGGCCCTTGAAATGCAGATCTAGTTTCTCTCACGCAAACCGCTGGCCACCTGCACCTTTACAGACAGCAGATCTAGTTAATTTCAAGTTGCCTAGCAAGTCATTTGTTTATGTCGCTTAAAATATTCATGCCCATGGCATACATGGGTTTCTGGACAAACTATTCTCTAATTCCACTTGCTTTGAATGACTGATAGTGAGGTGTGTTTTCTCTTTTGAACAGACACGTGCTAAGGTGTATATATATACATTTCTAGTTGCTAAGTTATTTTTGCGGGTAAAGACCCGACCCTTATAACTGACATAAGAGCTGAGAAAAGCGCAAAAGCGCGTTTTAAGGACCGAAATCGGCTACGGCCGAACAGAGCCCGCAAACCCCGAACAGTAAAAGAGAATTACTGCTCGGGTTTGCGGGCTCTGTTCGGCGCGCTGCCGATTTCGGCCCTCGAACCGTAAAACCACACGAAACAATTGAGCGCGACTTTGCCAAATTAAACATAAATTCCCAAAATTGAAACACTGTTTTGGCGACATTTAAACATAGTTTTTGCGCCACAACCCAAAAGACACCGATCGAGGCTTGATCGATGTCGACGGTGTTGTCGTCCAACATTTGCATGAAGTCGGCAGTCGCATCACGCAAGCCAGCGCTGCAATTTCGCTCGACAATTCACGAACACGCACAATGGACAAAAGTGAAAGAAGTGCAAGCAATCGAAGCATCATACCTCGGGGCCATTCCATCGAACACCTCGCTGGCGGGGGTGACATCAGCGCCATCGACGGGCATCCTCGGCCAGTTCTTGCCGGAGCTATCGGGGGAGGTGTTGGCGGGGTCGCTCTTGTTGTGGTTTTCTTGCGCTTCACATCGGCGACCTTCTGTTTCTTCGTCGGCGCTGGACGGACCGGACTCGCATCGGCTGGGGTGGCGGGCACGCGTGCCTTCCCGGCGGGGCCTGCGGTAGCGCCACCGTGAACGACGACGTTGCCCTGCCGCTTGCGGGGTGGCGCGATGGAGCCTTGAACAGTTACGGGCGCGACATCCCGGCGACGAGAACTGTCGAAGGAAACGGCTCATGGATGACGCCCACGGTGACAACCGACGGCTGGGAGGCTTCCATGGTGGCGGAGGGAAGTCGGGGAAGGTGCTTTGAAGCAGGCAGAAGGAGGTGGTTGGCGGCGGAGGGCAAGGGAGGCGGGAACTACCGCGCGGAAATGTCCCTCCTGCCAAATCTCCCAGTCGATAGGGGCCGAGCTTGGGTCGGGCTCCCACCCCATGGATCTAAAGGTTGAGGGCGAAGTTTTTCACACCCCACAATTTTTTTTACAGGTCGCGAGCCGACACGGTGTCTGATCGGGCAACTTTTTCTGGCCAAAACCATAAACGGGCGGTTATTTTGTGGGTCGGGGCGTTTTAAGGGGTCTGCTAGAATTGCTCTTATTAAGGGCATCTCCAACGGTGACCCTTGCCTGCATACGTCCAAAGCGCGGAATCCATCCAACGCAAATCTGTATCGGTCCGCGGCGCAGTCCAGTCGTACATTTTCCCCAAAGCGAAGATAAACATGGGGGGTTTTGCGGGCGTCCGAACAGCACCCACGCCCGGTTCTGACCGCCCTAGCCCACCCAAACCCCCATCCTCGTGTACGCGTGCTTCCTGCCCGAAACGGTCAATGCCATTTCAGAGCGTCATTGGCCGAATTCATGGCCAGCCAGATCGGACGCGACAGCTCACTCGCGCCGGCATTGAAGGGGCGCGTCGGCCGAGAGAGTGCCATGCACGCCGCTTCCCTGTGCAGGCGACTATTGCGCGTTCAGACGACACGACAAGGAAACATCAGCCTTAAGACATAACAAAACTTGTCATCTCGTGGGGAAGTCAAAATAACTCCAGCCCCCGAGCCTTCCAATTGCCTAGACCCATTGAAATGAATAGTCTAATATGTGTGATTAGGCTTCTCTTCAGGCATCTGTAGCCCTGTCCAGTCGTTGATGAAGTACACTAGTTCTTGAGACTTGATAACTGTTCTTGGCACATATCTTAAGCCATGAGGTCCAAGATCTATTTCCCATTTGGCAACCCGGCCAGTGGCCTCTCTATTTTGAATAATATCTTCTAAAGGAGCAAAACTGACCACAATAATGGGATGGCCTAGAAAGTATTGCTTTAGCTTACGACTCGCATTAATACTCTGTAAACCAGCTTCTGCCAATGTGGGTATCTCTGCTTAGATTCAATTAACACCTAATTGATATACTAAACTGGCCGCTGAATTGGGTATTCCTTTCTGGCTTCCCTGCGATCCACAACAATTGCCACACTGACAGGCTTTGTTAGCAGCCACATATAGTAGCAACGGCTCTTTCTCAATTGGAGCTGCAAGAACCGGCGGCTCAGCCAACTGTTTTTTAAGTGCCTCAAACGCCTCATTAGCAGCATCACTCCAAACAAAATGATCTATTTTCCTCATCATCTGGCCTAAAGGAATAGCCTTCTCTCCCAGGCGTCTTATAAACCGGCTTATGGCTGCAATACAACCCGCCAAACGCTGGACATTATTGACACACACCAGCTTAGCCAATGTAGTGATAGCTTTGATTTTCTCCGGGTTAGCTTCAATACCTCTTTCAGAGATCAAAAAACCCAAAAGCTTACCTGTAGGCACACCAAAGACACATTTGGCCGGGTTAAGCATCATTTTGTAGGCCCAGAGATTATCAAAGGTCTCTTTCAGGTCATCCACCAGAGTCTCCTTCTTCCTAGACTTCACAACAATATCATCCACATAAGCATGAACATTATGTCCAATTTGATTATGAAAGTAGTTCTGGACACAACGCTGATAAGTCTCCTAGTTACTCTTGAGCCCAAAAGGCATAGACACATAGCAGAAAGCTCCAAAAGGTGTGATAAAAGTCGTCTTCTCTTGGTCTTTGACTGCCATCTTGATCTGATGATAACCAGAATAAGCATCCAGGAAACACAAATGCTCACAACCCGCCATGGAATCTATGATTTGATCAATATGGGGAAGAGCAAAAGGATCAGCTGGGCAAGCTTTGTTGCGGTCTGTATAATCCACACACATACGCCAAGTGCCATTTTTCTTAAGTACCACCACTAGATTAGCCAACCACTCGGGGTGAAAAACTTCAATGATGAACCCGGCCGCCAAGAGTTGGGCCACCTCTTCTCCAATGTCCTTACATCTCTCTTCATTCAAATGACGAAGGAATTACTTGACCGGCTTAAATTTAGGATCAATATTGATAGTGTGCTCATCGAGTTCTCTCGGTACACCCGGCATGTCTGAAGGCTTCCATGCAAAGATGTCTCGGTTCTAACGAATGAACTCGATGAGCGCGCTTTCCTATTTCGGATTCATATTAGCATCGATAGTGAACTATTGAGATGAATCTCCAGGGACAAAGTCAACTTGCTTGGTATCTGTAAGTGCATCTAGTGCCACCCCTAGTTGGTTTTGGAGTATTAACGACAAACCTGGTTGAGGGACTAATGTGTTTGTGAGAATTGTAGGATAACACAAGTAGTAGTCAATCATTGATTCGGTTTACCTACCCGAGATGACCCCTAAAAATGTGTGAAGACATTGAAGACAATGGTGGTTTGTGAAGATATTCACATTGAAGACTATGACATGAGAAGACATTGAGTGAAGACTATGGAGCGCGAAGACTTAGTTGTTTTGCTATTTCCTTTTCTTCTTTGTTGAGTCATAGGAACCACCGCACTGTTAAGTGGGGTCCAAGTGAACAAAGTCAGAGTGACTGAAGTGATGCTCAACCAAATCCTATGTCTTCGAGCGAAGATAATGAGAGCTAATCTTATCCAGAGTCGGATAAGTCAGCTTTACTTGTAGCCCAAGTCAAGCTGCCGCGTGTGTCTGAAATCTGACCGTTGCGACACGTGTCAGTTCCTTAGTAACCTAGGGTCATTTCGGACAAATCAGGTCGGGTTGCCCAGTGGCTATAAATAGCCCACCCCCTACACCATAAATTGGTGGCTGCTCAGAGTTAGATACGGCTTTTGTCGTTTGAGAGCAACCCACCTCCGAAGCCTTTGAGAGAGAGAATCCTTGCGAGGACAAAGCCCAAACCACCCAGAGCCCAAAGAGTGTTTGGCATCACTGAAGTCTTTCTGTCCGTGTGATCTGAAGACTTGTTACACTTGAGGACTGTGAATCCTCCAGCCGGTTAGGCGTCGTGTTCTAAGCATCCAAGAGTCATTGTGGATTGCCGGTGAACGAAGTCTATGAAGGTTTGGAAGTCTACCTTGAAGACTTACCAGAGTGATTGGGAGGGGACTAGGTGTCCTTAGCTCAAGGGGAATAAGGTGAAGACGCGGTCTTGTGAGTTGAATCTCAGCCTCCCTAACCAGACGTACAGCTGTCACAGCAACTGGAACTGGTCGAACAAATCTCTGTCCTTCTGAAGTCACTGGTTCTATCTCTTACTTCTCTTTACTTACAATTTGTCTTCGTGAAGTCATTGCCTGCTTGCATTATCTGTTTGACTTCATTGGGTGACTACCTAATCTGATTGGCTTCATACTATCTTCCATCCTGATCCTTACTACCTAGATGCTAATAATATTCGTGCTTTCACTTCATTGAATACTTGACTATGGCTTGTCTAGTGTAGTGTACCTTCCGCTGCATTCGAATAGTGTTGTTTATACTGTTTTTCTTCGAAACTCTCATGTTTTGAAGACTCTCATAAAAATCTCCTATTCACCCCCCTCTAGTCGATAACTAGCCCTTTCAATTGGTATCAGAACAAGGTACTCCCTTGTTCTGTGTGATTCGGTTTAACCACCTGGAGTTTAGCTATGTCGACTGCAGGGATAATCAAAGTCTTCGCTGCATGCCCCATCTTCGATGGCACTGAACATCCCTAATGGAAGAATAGGATGTGCATGCATATTGAAGCCATTGATGTCGATCTGTGGTATGTCGTCAAGAATGGCGTTCCCAAGACTGGTGAAGGTGTCACCCCTGCTGATGTCAAGAAGTTCATTCAACTGGACTCTACAGCCAAGAACATCATCTGTGGTCATCTGACCAGAGCGCAGTATGGTCGTGTGAGCGCTCTGGAAACGTCGAAGCTAGTCTGGGACTGGCTCTCCAAGGTCAATGAAGGCGTCTCAACTCAACATGATCAAAGAATCAGTACTCTCCACAACCTCTTCAACCGTTTCAAAAGACATGACAACGAGAACGTTCAACTCATGTTTGATCGCCTCACTGATATCACAAATGAGCTCCGTGCACTCGGTGCAACTGATATTACGAAGCATGAAATAGTGAAGACACTGCTGAGATCTCTTGACAGCTCATTTGACACCTCAGCCCTGATGATACAAGAATGCCCTGATTTCAAGACACTCGATCCATCTGACATACTTGAGAGGCTCAACACACATGATTATCAGCTATCTGAGAAACGAGATATCTATGCCTCAACTATGGCCGAACTCGCGCTTTGAAGGCAAAGGCGTCTGCTTCCTCATCTGGAGAAGAATCTGACTGCAGTTCCAGTGATCCTGAAGATATTGGAAAGGAGCTTGCTATGCTTGTGAAAAAGTTCCAGAAATTCACTAGGAAGAAAAGCTTCAGAAAGTCTTCACGATCCAGCTCAAGGGATGATGAAGCTTCCCCTCATGACAGCAAGAAAAGAATCTATCACAAGTGCAAGAAACCTGGCCACTACATCTCTGAATGTCCACAGTGGGACATTGAGAAGAAGAAGAAGAAGAAGAAGAAGAGCAAGGAATATGATTCTGATGACAACAAGAAGAAGAAATCCTCAAAGTCTTCTTCCAAATCTTCCTCCAAGTCTTCATCACATAAGAAGAGCTCATCAGGCAAGGCACGTGCTTTCGTTGGCAAGGAAATGGATTCAGAGGAGGAGTCTGCTTTGGAAGAAGTGGTGGAGTCTGAGGAGGAGTCCGACTCTGGTGTCGCAAGTCTGGCTCTTGATACAGCTTACGTCGCCAAGTCCATTCAACACTGAAGACAATGGCTCCGTCACCAACGCTGATGATGAGAACGACTCGACTCCCACCTACTGCTTCATGGCACGTGGAGCCAAGGTAAACTCTCGCGATGCTTACTTTCAAACATCAAGTGAAGATGACTTGATGGTGAATCCAAACCTAGCTACAAAAAACTTGCTAAAATTGCAACTGAACAATAGAAAGCTATGGATCATATTCAAAAACTGTTAGACAAAAGCGATGACCTGTTGGACGCGGAAATGACTAAGACTCAGTCCTTAATTGAAGACATAAAAAATCTTCATGTTAAGTACCAGGAACTTGAAGGTCGTCATGAAACCCTCTCAACATCTCATGAAAAGCTTTCCTACGATTATCTTCAAAGGAAGCAGGAACTTGAGAAATTGAGATCGGATCATGAAGATCTTCAAAAGGAGAACGAGTCACTTCGCGCTCAACAGATCAGTCCCGCTCTGGAAGGATTTGAACCACCATGTTTAAAATGCATTGAGCGTGATAATGTTGTTTCTGTTGCTGGATGTTCTACTGCCACAGTTGCAATATCTTCAACTGCTGATGTGGTAACTAACCCCTCTACTGAGGATACCACTACTATTGCTGATGAGAATGCCAGGTTGAAGACACTGCTTGAGACAGGGATATACAAAAGCCTCAAAGGGCATCAGACATTATATGATGTCCTCAAAAAGCAGATTCTGAACCGAAACCCTAGAAAAGAGGGTGTTGGGTTTGAGAGGAAAATGAATATTGATGGGTCGTACTGGAAGCCTGAGCAGTACCCCAAAACCACATGGGTTGCTGCAAAGGAACCTTCAGTAGATCCATCCACCTTATCTGGTTTCACTTGCGCTAACCCTATTATCATTGATGAATCCTTTGATGCAAACTATAAACTGTTTAAGAATCAGAATGGTGAAGTGTTTGCCAGGTATATTGGTACTAACTGCAGGAATGGACCACCTATGAAGAAGATATGGGTACCTAAAAGTGTTCTTGAGAATCTTCCAGTGAATATCATCATGACACCACCTGTGAAGAAGACAAACCCCATACCAAAGGCTTCATATGGTCCTAAAGCTTCATACAGACCATGGACTCATACGAGTCACCCTAACGTCAATGTTTTGCAGGGAAATCATACTCAAACCCATGAATATGAGAGTGTTTCATCAAACCGCTATGTTCATAGAACTAAGAACTTTTCTGCTTATTCATATGAGTATTATTCACCCCCTGCAAGGCTATTTACTAGGGTTACAAAGCCAAAGTTCTCAGATGCTGCACTTAGACTCATTGCTTCTAAGCCACCCCTGAAGATGTGGGTGGTTAAGAAAACTTAACTCTCTTTGCAGGGTAAGGTCTCCAGCCGAAAATCAAAGGCGTCCAAAACTGATGCTGGGGACCTTAAACATCTTGTGGGACGCAAGATAAAATGCCCAAATGGTCTTACTATGTATTTTGTTCCAGGATTTCTTGATACTCACCCTATCTATCCTAACCAAGATCTGAATTTTCATGTTCCACTTGTTCGTTAAATGTTTGTGCTTCACAACTCGCTTGGTGAAGCCTATCCCCCAAACTGCACTGTAGGCTATGACACCTCGTACTTCAGAATGGATTATGGACAATGGATGCACTAACCACATGACGGGCGATCGAAGTCTTCTGATGGATTCAGCACTACGTCCATCAGACAAAAGTCACATCACATTTGCTGACACTGGTAAAAGCAAGGTATTGTGTCTAGGCAGGGTTGCTATATCAAGGGATCAGCACATGGATAAAGTGATGCTCGTTGAATCCCTTGGTTTCAACTTAATGTCTGTCTCAATGCTTTGTGACTTAAACATGATTGTGCTATTTGGAAAATATCGATGCCTTGTACTAATGGAATCTAACAAGTCTCTAGTCTTTGAAGGGTATCGGAAAGACGATGTCTATATGGTAGATTTCTCAGCAGGACCATAGATGGCCGTATGTCTTCTTGCAAAGGCTTCAGAATGTTGGCTCTGGCATCGAAGGCTAGGGCATGCTGGTATGAAGAACTTGCACACTCTCACGAAGAAGAAGCATGTTGTGGGCATCGAAGGCGTCAAGTTCAAGAAGGACCATCTATGTGGCGCCTGCGAAGCTGGAAAGATGACAAGAGCCAAGCATCCCTCGAAGACAATCATGACCAGATCCAAACCCTTCGAACTGTTGCACATGGACTTATTTGGCCCTACTCACTACTCCACTCTTAATGCTACTGCTTGTCTCTATGGCTTCGTCATTGTTGATGATTACTCTCGATACACTTGGGTGCATATAATTCTCTACAAGACTAAAGTGCAGGATGTCTTCAGACGCTTCGCCAATCGTGCCATGACGAACTATGGCATCAAGATCAAGCACATCAGAAGCAACAACGACACTGAGTTCAAGAACACTGGCCTTTATCTCTATCTGGATACACTTGGTATCACTCATGAGTTCTCTGCTCCTTATACACCTCAGCAGAATGGCATCGCCGAGTGCAAGAACATAACTCTTATTGAGATGGCCCGAATGATGCTTGATGAGTACAAGACTCCACGGAAGTTCTGGCCTGAAGCCATTGATACTGCTTGCCACATCATCAACCGCGTTTATCTTCACAAACTTCTGAAGAAAACATCCTATGAGCTCCTAACTGGTAAGAAACCCAATGTAAGCTACTTCAGAGTATTTGGTGCTAGGTGCTGGATCAAGGATCCACATCACACGTCAAAATTTGCACCGAAAGCACATGAAGTTTTTATGCTTGGTTATGGAAAGGGTTCGCACTCCTACAGAGTCTTCAACCTCTTTCACTATAAAGTGGCTGAAACTGTGGATGTGCGGTTTGATGAGACTAACGGCTCGCAAAGAGAGCACCTGCCAAATGTGCTAGATGAATTATCCCCTAGGGAGTCAATCAAGCAGATGGGAATTGGAGATATCATACCCACTTAGAATCTGCTGAAGAGGAACTTGTCATTTTTGCACCTGATCAACCTGAATAAAATGCTTAGCCGAAAGAAAATTCCCCAAATGATGACAATGATCAGTGATGTCTACTACACAACCTTCTTCTTGTAGACGTTGTTGGGCCTGCAAGTGCATAGGTTTGTAGGACAGTAGCAAATTTCCCTCAAGTGGATGACCTAAGGTTTATCAATCCATAGGAGGCATAGGATGAAGATGGTCTCTCTCAAATAACCCTGCAACCAAATAACAAAGAGTCTCTTGTGTCCCCAACACACCCAATACAATGGTAAATTGTATAGGTGCACTAGTTCGGCGAAGAGATGGTGATACAAGTGCAAAATAGATAGTAGATATAGGTTTTTGTAATCTGAAATAATAAAAACAGCAAGGTAACAAGTGGTAAGTGAGCATAAATGGTATTGCAATGGTAGGAAACAAGGCCTAGGGTTCATAGTTTCACTAGTGCAAGTTCTCTCAACAATAATAACATAGATAGATCATATAACAAGCCCACAACATGAAACAAAGAGTCACTCCAAAGCCACTAATAGAGGAGAACAAACGTAGAGATTATGGTAGGGTACGAAACCACCTCAAAGTTATTCTTTCAGATCGATCTATAAAAGAGTTCATACTAGAATAACACCTTAAGACACAAATCAACCAAAACCCTAATGTCACCTAGATTCTCCATTGTCACCTCAAGTATCCCTGGGCATGATTATACGATATGCATCACACAATCTCAGATTCATCCAACCAACATAAAAGTACTTCAAAGAGTGCCCCAAAGTCTCTACCGGAGAGTCAAGAACGTGTGCCAACCCCTATGCATAGGTTCATGGGCGGAACCCGCAAGTTGGTCACCAAAACATACATCAAGTGGCACATGATATCCCATTGTCACCACAGATAATCACGGCAAGACATACATCAAGTGTTCTCATAAAAGACTCAATCCGATAAGATAACTTCAAAGGGGAAACTCAATTCATCACAAGAGAGTAGAGGGAGAGAAACATCATAAGATCCAACTACAATAGCAAATCTCGGGATACATCAAGATCGTGCCATAGAGGGAACACGAGAGAGAACACGAGAGAGAGAGAGAGAGAGAGATCAAACGCATAGCTACTGGTACATACCCTCAGCCCCGAGGGTGAACTACTCCCTCCTCGTCATGGATAGCGTCGGGATGATGAAGATGGCCACCGGTGATGGGATCCCCCTCCGGTGGGGTGCCAGAACAGGGTCCCGATTGGTTTTTGGTGGCTACAGAGGCTTGCGACGGCGGAACTCCTGATCTATCTTCTGTTCTGGAAGTTTTAGGGTACGTAGGTATATATGGATGCAGGGGGTACGTCGGTGGACCTCCGGGGTGCTCACGAGGCAGGGGGCGCGCCCAGGGGGCGCCCCCACCCTCGTGGGCAGCCCGGGACTCCCCTGACGTGCACTCCAAGTCCATCAGGTTGCTTTCCTTCCAAAAATAACTTCTCTAGTTGATTTCGTTCCATTTTGACTCCGTCTGATATTCCTTTTCCTCGAAACACTGAAATAGGCATAAAACAACAAATCTGGGCTGGGCCTCTGTTTAATAGGTTAGTCCCAAAATTAATATAGAAGTGGATAATAAAGCTCAATATTGCCTAAAATAGTAGATAAAGTAGCATGGAGCAATCAAAGATTATAGATACGTTGGTGACGTATCAAGCATCCCCAAGCTTAATTCCTGCTCATCCTCGAGTAGGTAAATGATAAAAAGAATTTTTGATGCGGAGTGATACTTTGGCATAATTTCAATGTAATTCTTCTTAATTGTGGCATGAATATTCAGATCCGAAAGATTCAAGACAAAAGTTCATATTGACATAAAAATAATAATACTTCAAGCATACTAATCAAAGCAATCATGTCTTCTCAAAATAACATGGAAAAAGAAAGTTCATCCCTACAAAATCATATAGTTAGGCTATGCTTCATTTTCGTCACACAAAGATGTTCCCAACTTCTATACCCCTGATGACAAGCCAAGCTATTGTTTCATACTCAAATAATCTCAAACTTTTTCAACCTTCACGCAATACATGAGCGCGAGCCATGGATATAACACTATGGGTGGAATAGAATATGATGATGGGGATTGTGTGGAGGAGACAAAAAAGGAGAAAGTCTCACATTGACGAGGATAATCAACGGACTATGGAGATGCCCATCAATTGATGTCAACATGGGAGTAGGGATTGCCATGCAACGGATGCACTAGATCTATGAATGCTCAACAAAAGAAAACTAGTGGGTGTGCATCCAACTTGCTTGCTCATGAAGACCTAGGGCATTTGAGGAAGCCCATCGTAGGAATATACAAGCCAAGTTCTATAATGAAAAATTCCCACTAGTATAAAAAAAGACAACTTATGAGACTCACTACATGAAGAACAAGGTGCTACTTTGAAGCACAATATATGAGACTCACTACATGAGGAACAAGGTGCTACTTTGAAGCACAAGTGTGGAAAAGGAGATAGTAGCATTGCCCCTTTTTTTCTTTTCTCTTTTTTTCTTCTTTTTTTGGGCCTTTATGTTTTTTCTTTTGGCCTTTATTTTTTTTCTTTTTCTTTCTTTTTCTTTTTGGGCAATGCTCTAACAATGATGATCATCACACTTCTATTGATTACAACATAAGGATTACAACTCGAAACTTAGAACAAGATATGACTCTATATGAATGACTCTGGCAGTGTACCGGGATGGTGCAATGAATCAAGAGTGACATGTATGAAAAATAATGCATGGTGGCTTTGCCACAAATACGATGTCAACTACATGATCATGCAATGGCAATATGACAGAAGTAATGTATGTCATGATGACGATGAACGGAACGGTGGAAAGTTGCATGGCAATATATCTCGGAATGGCTATGGAAATGCCATCATAGGTAGGTATGGTGGCTGTTTTGAGGAAGATATAAGGAGGTTTATGTGTGATAGAGCGTATCGTATCACGGGGTTTGGATGCACCGGCGAAGTTTGCACCAACTCTCAAGGTGAGAAAGGGCAATGCATGGTACTGAAGAAGCTAGCAAAGGCGGAAAGGTGAGAGTGCGTATAATCCATGGACTCAACATTAGTCAAAAGAACTCATATACTTATTGCAGAGATTTAGAAGTCATCAAAAATCAAGTACTACGCGCATGCTCCTAGGGGGATAGATTGGTAGGAAAAGACCATCGCTCGTCCCCGACCGCCACTCATAAGGATGCACAAGCCAGGTACACTTCATGTTTCAAATTTGTTACACAACTTTAACCATACGTGCATGCTACGGGACTTGCAAACTTCAACGCAAGCATTTCTCAAATTCACAATCGCCCAACTAGCACGACTTTGATATTATCACCTCCATATCTCAAAACAATTATCAAGCATCAAACTTATCTTAGTATTCAATTCACTCAAAAGAAAGTTTCACATATCTTGAATACCAAGTATATTAACATTAAGCAAATTACCATGCTATTAACGACTCTCAAAATAATCTAAGTGAAGCATGAGAGTTCATTTATTTCTTCAAAATAAAACTACCACCATGCTCTAAGAGATATAATTGAAGCACTAGAGCAAACGACAAACTACTCTAAAAGATATAAGTGAAGATCAATGAGTAGCCGAATAATTATGCAACTATGTGAAGACTCTCCCATTTAAGAATTTCAGATCTTGATACTTTATTCAAACAGCAAGCAAAACAAAATAAATGACAATGCAAGGATAGCACAATTCATGTGAAGAAGCAACAGCTTAGGCTCAACTCATACTAACCAATAGTTGTTGAAGAAGAAAGGTGGGATGCCTACCGGGGCATCCCCAAGCTTAGATGCTTGATACTTCTTGGAATATTATCTTGGGGTGCCTTTGGCATCCCCAAGCTTGAACTTTTGTGTCTCCTTAATTCCTCTCATATCATGGTTTCTCTTCTTTTTATCAAAAGCTTCATTCACAACAAACTCAACAAGAACTCGTGAGATAGGTTTGTATAAACCAATGCAAAACCTTATCATTTTCTACTGTAACAAATCACTATCATTATTATTCAACATTGCATAATAAATGCCTCTGCATATTTAATACTCCTATCATCAAATAGAATCATTAAACAAGCAAACATATGCAAACAATGCAACCATAACAGCAATCTGCCAAAACAGTACAGTCTGTAAAGAATGCAAGAGTATCAATACTTCCCTGACTCCAAAAATTATTAACTAAAATTCCCACTGTAATAAATTTATCAGATCTAAATATGCAAAAAGATTCAACGTTAGACCATGCTCTGACTTTTCTAGGGAATTTTTGCAACAACGGTAAACTTTCTGTTTTCAAACAGCAACATGCAAACTAGCAAAATAAGCATGGCAAAGGCTATCCTTGACTTTTTTATTGAAACTAAAGAGGCAAAACACTATTATAACTAACAGCAAGCAAAAACTAACAAAATAAAATAACATGACGCTCCAAGCAAAACACATATCATGTGGTGAATAAAAATATAGCTCCAAGTAAAGTTACCGATGTACGAAGACGAAAGAGGGGATGCCATCCGGGGCATCCCCAAGCTTAGTTGATTGGTTGTCCTTGAATATTACCTTGGAGTTCCTTGGGAATCCCCAAGATTAGGCTCTTGCCACTCCTTATTCCATAGTCCATCGAATCTTTACCCAAAACTTGAAAACTTCAACCACACAAAACTCAAAACAAAACTCGTAAGCTCCGTTAGTATAAGAAAATAAAACCACCACTTAGGTACTGTAATGAACTCATCATAAATTCATATTGGTGTAATATCTACTGTACTTCAACTTATCTATGGTTCATACCCTCCGATACTACTCATAGATTCATCAAAATAAGCAAACAACACATAGAAAACAGAATCTGTCAAAAACAGAACAGTCTGTAGTAATCTGTATAAAACGTATACTTCTGGAACCCCAAAAATTATAAAATAAATTGCTGTACCTGAGAAATTTGTCTATTAATCATCTTCAAAAAGAATCAATCTAAAAGAGCTCTCCAGTAAACAATGGCAGCTAATCTCGTGAGCGCTAAAGTTTCTGTTTTTCACAGCAAGATCACATAAACTTCACCCAAGTCTTCCCAAAGGTTCTACTTGGCACTTTATTGAAACAAAAGCTATAAAACATGATTACTACAGTATCATAATCATGTGGACACACAAAAACAGTAAGGATAAATATTGGGTTGTCTCCCAATAAGCGCTTTTCTTTAATGCCTTTTTAGCTAGGCATGATGATGACAATGATGCTCACATAAAAGATAAGAATTGAAACATAAAGAGGGCATCATGAAGCATATGACTAGCACATTTAAGCCTAACCCACTTCCTATGCATAGTGATTTTGTTAGCAAACAACTTATGGGAACAATAATCAACTAGCATAGGATGGTACAACAAGCATAACTTTAAAATTTTCAACACATAGAGAGGAAACTTGACATTATTGCAATTCCTACAAGCATATATTCCTCCCTCATAATAATTTTCAGTAGAATGATGAATGAATTCAGCAATATAACCAGCACCTAAAGCATTCTTTTCATGATCTACAAGCATAGAAAATTTACTACTCTCAACATAAGCAAATTTCTTCTCATGAATAGTAGTGGGAGCAAACTCAACAAAGTAACTATCATGTGATTGAAACTTAAGATCAAGATGACACGTTTCATGGTTATCATTATTCTTTAAAGCATACATGTCGTCACAATAATCATCATAGATAGGAGGCATGCTTTCATCATAGTAAATTTGCTCGTAAAAGCTTGGGGGATAAAAAATATCATCTCCATCAAACATAGCTTCCCCAAGCTTGTGGCTTTGCATATCATTAGCATCATGGATATTCAAGGAATTCATGCTAACACCATTGCAATCATGCTCATCATATAAAAACATTCTATAGATTTCTTCTTCTAGCACTTGAGCACAATTTTCATTTCCATCATACTCACGAAAAATATTAAAAAGCTGAAGCGTATGAGACAAACTCAATTCCATTTTTTGGTAGTTTTATTTTATAAACTAAACTAGTGCTAAAACAAGAAACAAAAAGATTCGATTGCAAGATCTAAAGATATACCTTCAAGCACTCACTTCACCGGCAACGGCGCCAGAAAAGAGCTTAGTTGACGGGGTGTGAGTTAGCGCCCTTTACCTAGCCTCCCCAGCAAAGGCGCCAGAAACTGGTTGATTTCTACTACACAAACTTCTTCTTGTAGACGTTGTTGGGCCTGCAAGTGCACAGGTTTGTAGGACAGTAGCAAATTTCCCTCAAGTGGATGACCTAAGGTTTATCAATCTGTAGAAGGCATAGGATGAAGATGGTCTCTCTCAAACAACCCTGCAACCAAATAACAAAGAGTCTCTTGTGTCCCCAACACACCCAATACAATGGTAAATTGTATAGGTGCACTAGTTCGGCGAAGAGATGGTGATACAAGTGCAAAATAGATAGTAGATATCGGTTTTTGTAATCTGAAATAATAAAAACAGCAAGGTAACAAGTGGTAAAAGTGAGCGTAAACGGTATCGCAATGGTAGGAAACAAGGCCTAGGGTTCATACTTTCACTAGTGCAAGTTCTCTCAACAATAATAACATAGATAGATCATATAACAAGCCCTCAACATGCAACAAAGAGCCACTCCAAAGCCACTAATAGCGGAGAACAAACGTAGAGATTATGGTAGGGTACGAAACCACCTCAAAGTTATTCTTTCAGATCGATCTATAAAAGAGTTCGTACTAGAATAACACCTTAGGACACAAATCAACCAAAACCCTAATGTCACCTAGATACTACATTGTCACCTCAAGTATCCATGGGCATGATTATACGATATGCATCACACAATCCTAGATTCATCCAACCAACATAAAAGTACTTCAAAGAGTGCCCCAAAGTCTCTACCGGAGAGTCAAGAACGTGTGCGAACCCCTATGCATAGGTTCATGGGCGGAACCTGCAAGTTGGTCACCAAAACATACATCAAGTGTCACATGATATCCCATTGTCACCACAGATAATCACGGCAAGACATACATCAAGTGTTCTCAAAGACTCAATCCGATAAGATAACTTCAAAGGGGAAACTCAATTCATCACAAGAGAGTAGAGGGAGAGAAACATCATAAGATCCAACTACAATAGCAAAGCTCGGGATACATCAAGATCGTGCCATAGAGGGAACACGAGAGAGAACACGAGAGAGAGAGAGGGATCAAACACATAGCTACGGGTACATACCCTCAGCCCCGAGGGTGAACTACTCCCTCCTCGTCATGAACAGCACCGGGATGATGAAGATGTCCACTGGTGATGGATCCCCCCTCCGGCAGGGTGCCGGAACAGGGTCCCGATTGGTTTTTGGTGGCTATAGAGGCTTGCGACGGTGGAACTCCCGATCTATCTTCTGTTCTGGAAGTTTTAGGGTACGTAGATATATATGGATGCAGGGGGTACGTCGGTGGACCTCCGGGGTGCTCACGAGGCAGGGGGGCGCGCCCAGGGGGGCGCCCCCACCCTCGTGGGCAGCCCGGGACTCCCCTGACGTGCACTCCAAGTCCATCAGGTTGCTTTCCTTCCAAAAATAACTTCTCCAGTTGATTTCGTTCCGTTTTGACTCCGTCTGATATTCCTTTTCCTCGAAACACTGAAATAGGCATAAAACAACAAATCTGGGTTGGGCCTCCGATTAATAGGTTAGTCCCAAAAATAATATAAAAGTGGATAATAAAGCCCAATATTTCCTAAAACAGTAGATAAAGTAGCATGGAGCAATCAAAAATTATAGATACGTTGGATACGTATCAATCAGCAAGAGCAAAATCTCCGTCCTGCTCATCCTCGTGTTGCAAATGAAGTACAGATTGAGAAGATGATCGATAGCCTCAATGCACCTGGTCCACTCACTCGTTCAAAAGCCACACAAAGAGCAACACAACTCACCAATTTCTGTGGACATTTTGCATTCGTCTCAATCTCAGAACCCAAGAAGGTCACCAAAGCCTTTATGGAACCTGAATGGATTCAAGCAATGCAAGAAGAGCTTCAAAAGTTTGAGTTAAATAATGTGTGGAAACTGGTCAAGCGTATTGATCCTCGGAAGCACAATATCATTGGCACCAAATGGATATATCGCAACAAGCAAGATGAGCATGGTCAAGTTGTCAGAAACAAAGCTCGTCTTGTTGCACAAGGTTACACTCAAGTGGAAGGAATTGACTTCGATGAAACATTTGCTCCGGTGGAAAGACTTGAAGCCATTCGGATACTGCTAGCCTATGCAAATCATCACAATATCCTTCTATATCAAATGGATGTGAAGAGTGCGTTTCTCAATGGAAAGATAGAAGAAGAATCATATGTCGCACAACCCCCTGGTTTTGAAGATCCAAAACATCCTGACATGGTATATAAGCTCAAGAAGGCACTGTATGGCCTCAAACAAGCCCCTCGTGCTTGGTATGTGTCGGTGTACTAGAGTAGGGGTACCCTAGTACCCCGAACTTGTGCACGGGCAGTTGCAGCACCCCGCGGCAAGGCTTGCCGGGCGACCGCCAAGGTCCTCCGTGGTTCCTTTGGAGCCATTCAAGAACAAAGTATTCAAGCTCAGGAGACAAGGCCCCGGCAAATGGAGCTTGCCGGGAAGGCCAACCAAGGCATTTTCAAGGAACTTGCCGCGACGCGCCGCGCATCCCGGCAAGGCACGGTGAGCGACAAGCTTCCGGGCCCGACAAGACAACGGCCGCGGCAAGGCACTTGCCGCGGCAGGCGGCCACTCTGTGCCCACGCTCCAGCGCATCCACCAACGTGTCGCTCTGGGGGCCTTTCCAGGCGCGCGTGGCGGGAGGCTGTGCAGCCAGCGGTGCGCGGTGACATGCAAAGCTGACAAGATCGCCATTGTGGCGAGCGGTGGCGCCCCTGACGGTCCTTTCCTGCACTGTTTGGGCTACACAGACGGGCATTTAATGCCCTTGTCCCCTGTCGTCAGGGTTAGGTAGGAAACACTGTACAAGTAACTGTACCAACCACCTCGCTTTTTACATTTGTACCCTTTGTTGACGTTGCCACCTGTCGGTGACCCCTTGTGCATATAAAAGGAGGCCCATGCGCAACGTAGAGGGGGGTTGGATCATTCGGAAGCCAGAAAAGCACTTAGCTCTCTCTCGAGCAAGAAGATAATAGAATCAGACAAGCAGCAGTAGGAGTGTTATCTCTCCGGAGAGCTCCGAAGCTGGGTAAACTGCTCGTGTGTTTCGCCTCGATCCGCTCTTCGTGCGACCTCCGCCCCCCACCGAACCGAAAGGGGCTCGGTCTGCCGGTCCCATAGGTGTTCGTGGATCAGTTTCCCCGACATCTTTGGCGCGCCAGGTAGGGGGCGTCGAGGCTGTGGGAACCTGATCCGGCGTCCACATGAGCTAGATCTTCATTTTCTTCATCAACATGCCACCGAAGAAGAAGGCTTCGGAGGCAGCTGTCCCGTCCACGTCGATCCCACCGCCACCGGAGCAAACGGGTGGTGGGGTAGACGCCGGCGGAAGGACGGACGTCGACGAGGAAGCTCACGACGCTGCCAGGTCCAAGGGCAAGGCGGCGCAGACCTCGACGTCCGTGCTTGTTCTGCGCCCATCTCAGGAGGCGCAGGACCGACAGCGTCATGGTACTCGCAGTACCATACGTTTGTTGGGCCAAGATCAAGCTGGTGGATCCCGGGGCGCTCAAGACCAGCATGCACGCCAACGTGCCAGCACGAGCGAGACACGGTCGCCCGGACGGGATAATGCTCCTTCTAACATAGTTAGAAGTCCGAGCATATCCCGCTCCTCGCGCCGTCCGCCACTGCCACCCACCACTCCAGCAGAAGCTTTGGCGCGAGCTCAACTGCTCCTGGATTACCCTCCGACGTCGGACAAGATCGACGAATGGAGGGCCACCATCCAGAGTCTCATTGGCTACGCCAACGGCGACACTCCGCGGCAGCCGAGCGCGTCGCTGCCGCGGCAGGGTTGCCAGGCGCGGGCCGGTGGTGATGAAACTGGTGGGGGTGCAACAACCATGCAATCACCACCCCGAAGGCCAAGATCGCCGACTCGCCGGATCCACATCGACAGCGATTCCACCGCATCGTCGGATCCACAAGCTCGTCGCGATCAGCGCCAAGTTCTTCACGATCGACAGCAAGAAGACGCTCGTAGTCGCATCAAGCGCCGAAGAGAAGCGCGACGTCAATCCGACAAGCGCGCTGGGTCCTCTGTTGACATGCATGCGCCAGGGGAACCAGGCGATCTGCTGTACGCGGTAGGTTGCCCTGCGTTCACTCGTGAGCTGCGGCAGTCCAGTGGCCCAGCACGAAGAACTTCAAGCCAGACATACCGGAGAAGTACGACGGCAAGACGCATCCGTTGGAGTTCCTCAGCATCTACACCATTGCGGTGCAGGCTGCCGGGGGATGGGACGACAAGATCCTTGCCAACTACTTCCCGCTGGTGCTCAAACCCAACGTCAGATCCTGGCTCATGCACTTGCCGGACAACTCCATATCCTCTTGGGCCGATCTATGCCATCAGTTTGTCGTCGCCTTCACAGGCGGCCACAAGCCTCATGGCCAAGAGAGCGACCTTCATCTGCTCGCCCAAAAGGAAGGAGAGCCCCTGCGCAAGTACATTCAGAGATTCAGCAGTGTACAGCACAACATCCCAGACGTCCACCCTGCCGCGGTGATCAGCGCGTTCCATCAGAACGTGCGAAACCGCAGGATGCGGGAGGAAATGGCGATGTGCAAGATCAGAGACGTCAGTGAGCTATATGCCCTGGCCGACAAGTGTGCACGAGCTGAGGAAGGGAGGAGACTCCCCAGAGAGAACATAGGAGCAGGGGGATCTGACAGTGATGATGCTGCCCCGGCAAGGAAAAACCAGCGGCGAAACAACAGGAGGAAGAAAGGTAAAGATGTGCTAGTTGTTGAGCAGTCCGGCAAGAAAACCGAAGCTGGTAGCTCCGGCAAGGAGGTTGCTGCAGCTGTGGCGGTCGCTGACAAGCAGGACAGCACCAACAAGCAATACTGCAAGATCCACCGCACCAAGGGACATGATCTCCAGAGCTGCAAGAAGGTCAAGAAGCTTGTTGAGCAGCAAAAAGCTGAGTACGAGCGGCGCGACAAGGAGAAGGCCCAGGAAGGTGCTGGAAGATCCGGCGGGAAATGCCCCGACTGAGGAGGACGCCGCGGCAAAGCCAAGCAGCGGCAAGGAGACAGACCTCCTCACGGCCGCGACAAGGATGAAGATGACGTCGACGATGAAGACATGGATGATGAGGAGACTGATGAGCAGGAGTTCCAGAAAGCCACAGAGGTCCTGTGCATTGACGGCGGCGCTTCTCTGCATACTTCGAACCACCAGCTCAAGCAGTGGGTGCGGGAAGTTAATGCAGCAGAACCACCTGTCGAGTCACGCAAGCCTCTGAAATGGTCCAGCAAGCCTATCATCTTTGATATTGAGGACCACCCTGATCGCATAACTGCGGTCGGGTGCTTGCCGATGTTGGTTTCACCAACTATCCGCAACCTCAAGGTCACTAAGATGTTAGTTGACGGCGGGGCTGGCTTGAACCTGATCTCCTCCGCGGTGCTCCAGAAACTCCAGATCCCTGACAGCGAGCTCGAAGAAATCGGTACGTTCCAAGGAATCAATCCGGGAAGGAGCAAGCCAAAGGGAAAGATCACGTTGCCCGTAACATTTGGCAGCGAGTTGAACTTCAGGACTGAGAGGGTCACGTTTGACGTTGCTGACTTTCCATTGCCTTACAATGGGATACTTGGCCGTCCAGTACTCGCCAAGTTCATGGCAGCCTCTCACTATGCCTACAACATGCTGAAGATGCCATGCCCGATAAGTGTCATCTCTGTCCCTGGCGACAAGAAGGATGCTCTTATCTGTGCCGACAAGATCTACTGGGAAGCAGCAGCCGCAGCAGATCGCAAGTCACTTGCCGCTGAAGCTCCCGGGGCGAAGAAGAAGACCAAGTCCGGCAAGAGTTCTGATGCCCACTCCGGCAAGCGCACCTCTTCGGAGTGCTGCGCTACCGTCGAGGACGCACCATCGAGCTCCACCGGCAAGTGTCAGAAGGCGATGGCAGCTCCACCTGAGACCAAGAAGGTGTCCGCCAAGGAGGATGGCACTGGTGGTACCTTCACCATCAGCGCCACTCTCGACCCCAAATAGGAAAGCGCGCTCGTTGCTTTCCTACGGGCGAACATCGACGTGTTTGCGTGGCAACCGTCTGACATCCCCGGAGTTCCCAGGAAAGTAATTGAGCACCACCTTGCCGTCTGTCCTCATGCGCGGCCCATCAAGTAGAAAGTCAGGAAATAGGCAGTGGAGCGCCAAGAGTTCATCGCAGAAGAAATCAAGAAGTTGGAAGCAGCAGGCCTTGTCAGAGGAGTGCTCCATCCCACGTGGTTGGCCAATCCTGTTGTCGTGCGCAAGGCTAACGGGAAATGGAGGCTTTGTATCGACTTTACCGATGTCAATAAAGCTTGTCCCAAAGACCCATTTCCTTTGCCGCGCATCGACCAGATTGTTGACTCCACGGCTGGATGTGATTTGCTTTCATTTCTTGATGCATACTCAGGATACCATCAGATCTTCATGGCAGAAGAGGATGAGGAGAAGACCACATTCATCACCCCGTGTGGCACATACTGTTTCGTACGGATGCCTTTCGGTTTAAAGAATGCTGGTTCAACATTTGCAAGGGTAGCCCACCATGCTTTTGAGCCGCAGATGCACAGAAATGTGGAAGCCTACATGGATGATATAGTGGTCAAGAGCAAGGACAGGGCGACCCTGATTCAAGATTTAGACGAGACATTTGCAAATCTGCGCAAGATCAACCTCAAGCTTAACCCCGAGAAGTGCGTGTTTGGAGTCCCTTCTGGCAAGCTTCTCGGGTTCTTCGTGTCTCAACGGGGAATTGAAGCCAATCCCGACAAGATCAAGGCCATTGAGCAGATTGAAGCACCAAAACGCGTCAAGGATGTACGAAGGCTTGCCGGTTGCGTGGCTGCTCTCAGCAGGTTTATCTCTAGATCTGCTGAGCGCGCCTTGCCATTTTTCAAAATATTGAAAAAGGGAGGTCCAATGAAATGGACTCCGGAGGCGGAGGCTGCGCTGCAGGACTTGAAGAGATACCTGTCCTCCACTCGAAAACTTGTCGCACCTAAGCCACAAGAAAAGTTGCTGCTGTTTATAGCGGCAACCAATCAAGTGGCTAGTGCTGCGTTAGTGGCGGAGAGGGAGGCAGATGATGAGCCGGCAACCACGGCAGATGCATCCAGCGACAAGCAGGGGGGCTTCACCGACAAGCTCTGGTCCCAACAAGGATGGATCTGCGCAGGAGCATGATAAGATGCAGAAGAGAATGGTGCAGCGCCCGGTTTACTTTGTCAGTTACCTTCTGCAGGGGGCTAGGTCAAGGTACTCTGGTGTGCAGAAATTGCTTTTCGGCCTTCTCATGGCCTCGAGAAAGCTGTGCCATTACTTCCAAGCACATGAGATCACAGTCATCACTCGTTTTCCGCTGAAGAGGATATTGCAAAATCCAGAAGCAACAGGCAGGATTGTCGAGTGGGCACTGGAACTGTCAAGCTTTGGCCTAAAGTTTGAGAGTACTTCAACTATCCAAAGCAGAGCATTGGCGGAGTTCATAGCAGAGTGGACGCCAACACAAGATGAAGAAATTCCAGAGACGAGCATCCCCGTCAAGGAGACGAGCAAAGAGTGGCTGATGTACTTTGATGGTGCCTTCTCGCTGCAAGGCGCCAGAGCGGGCGTGCTGCTTGTCGCACCCACCGGAGAACACCTCAAGTATGTAGTCTAGATGCACTTTCCCAAGGAGCAAGCAACCAACAATACTTCAGAGTATGAAGGATTGCTTGCCGGTCTCAGGATCGCAGCAGACCTCGGGATCAAGAAGCTCATTGTCAGGGGTGACTCACAGCTTGTCATCGGCCAAGTGAACAAGAATTATCAGAGTCCGTTGATGGAAGCATATGTTGATGAAGTGAGAAAGCTGGAAGAGCACTTTGACGGCCTACAGATGGATCATGTTCCGAGAGCTCAGAATGACATTGCTGATGGCCTGTCGAAGTGCGCCGCACTAAAGTTACCTGTGGAACCAGGGATCTTTGTGCTCAAGCTGACTCAACCGTCTGTAACACCGTCAACTGCACAGAGCAAGAAGAGGAAGTTGATTTCTGGTGACTATTTTCCGGCAGAGCTCCCTGAAGCCGCCGCCAAGAAAGTCCCCAAGATCAACACCAAGGATGCTGAGGAGCAGTCTGCTCCGGCAAGCCTTATGGTTTGTTCCGTAGTAGCAGACGCTCCCGACAAGCTTTGCTCCGGCAAGCTTGCCGGGGAACATCAAGCTCCGGCTGAGCCGCAGGTTCTCACCGTGGAAGCGGATGTTCCCGCAGCAGCAGATGTGCCTTTAGTCCTTGTTGTCGAGCCACAAGCTCCAGCATGGGCACAGCAGATTGTCCATTTCCTTCAGACGGGAGAACTTCCCGAAGAGCAAGAAGAAGCGGAAAAAGTAGCCTGGCAGTCAAGTATGTACCAGTTTGTTGACAGCACACTGTACAGAAGAAGACTCAACGGTGTGAAATTGAAGTGTATTTGCCGGGAAGACGGACAAAAGCTGTTGGCAGAGATACATGGAGGCATATGTGGTCACCACATTGGTGCAAGAGCACTTGCCGGCAAAGAGTTCCGGCAAGGTTTCTTTTGGCCGACAGCCCTCCAGGATGCAACTGCACAAGTAACCAAGTGTGAAGCATGCCAGTTCCATTCCAAGCAGATACACCAGCCAGCTCAAGCTCTCCAGACGATCCCTTTATCCTGGCCATTTTCGGTCTGGGGGCTCGACATCCTCGGCCCCTTCCCCCGAGCTGTCGGGGGCTTTGAGTACTTGTACGTTGCAGTCGACAAGTTCACAAAGTGGCCGGAAGTGGAAGCAGTGAGGAAGGTGACAGCACAGTCAGCAGTCAAGTTCTTCAGGTCGATTGTTTGCCGTTTCGGGATCCCTAACAGGATCATCACCGACAACGGCACACAATTCACGAGCCGCACCTTCATGCAGTACGTCCAAGATCTTGGCGCCAAGGTCTGCTTCGCTTCTGTTGCTCATCCGAAAAGCAACGGTCAAGCAGAGAGGGCAAATGCTGAAGTGCTGCGCAGGCTCAAGACCAGGACTTTCGACAGGCTGCACAAGTGCGGAAGGAACTGGATTGAGGAGCTCTCGATGGTTCTTTGGTCGATCAGGACGACGCCAAATCGAGCCACTGGCCAGACACCTTTCGCTCTAGTCTTTGGAGCAGAGGCAGTTCTCCCCACGGAACTCGTATACGGGTCACCTCGAGTGCTCACTTATGATGAGCTTGAGCAAGAGCAGCTGCAACAAGATGACGCGCTGCTCCTTGAGGAAGACCGTCTTCAGGCTGCTGTACGAGCTGCTCGATACTAGCAAGCTTTGCGCTGCTACCATAGCCGCAAAGTTAATGCCAGAAGCTTCGAGGAAGGCGACCTTGTTCTTCGGCGCGTTCAGTCCGCCAAGAATTCCAACAAGTTGACGCCAAAGTGGGAAGCCCCTTACCGGGTGAAACGAGTCACTAGGCCCGGCGCTGTCCGCCTTGAGACCGAAGATGGCATTCCGGTGAGCAACTCCTGGAACATTGAGCATCTTCGTAAGTTTTACCCGTAGGGCGCGGTTGCCGGAACCCGTTCCGGCAACCACCTTTTGTACAAGTCTTGCCGATGTTGCATGTAATCCTTTATACAAAGCCGGGCGCAGATCCCGTGCATAAGTAAAGCTCATGTGCTCTGCACATCTTGTCAGTTTCATGCATTATATCTTTTTCTTGCATGTGTTATCTAACACTTTGCGCAGCACCAATCCTCGGTAAGCAATAACGAGCCGTAAGACTCCATATCGTTATTTTCTCTTCTTTCTTTTTCTCAAAGGAAGGAAGATTCCCTCGTGCACA
>NC_041387.1:602308557-602327078 GCF_002162155.2 Triticum dicoccoides | reverse complement strand
GAAGATAATGATGTGGAACAGGCATCGTTCAAGAAAGTTTCGCCTTGACGGAAACCTTGCCGGGAAGCAAACGACAGAAAAGCTAAGTTGCCAAAGTTTGAGCAATTAGTTAATTTTTAAGTTATCTTCCTCGAACGACCGTGCTTTGTATGGAAAACCTGTGCGCGGAGGAACCAACTCGCAGCTAGTTGCGCCCTTACTTTGTTTCGAGTCCGCTCAACAACTTAAGTATGCTGCAACTAGTCGCGACAAGGTTTCTTGTCGGAAGCGGCACCGCCAGCAGGCTGCTGACGTCCCGCACTCAGCGCTCGCGGCTCGGGTGCCTGCGCCGACAAGTTCCCTAAAAGCGTAGGGTAAAAACATACAAAGGAAGGAATCTAGTAAAGGAAATAACATAGCAATCGATACCAGAAATATATTACAAAATAACTTGTCGCAGCTCTAACAGATTGCTCTTATAATATGGCTAGCAGCGACATGGAGAAAGAAAAGATGGGCGGCCTAGTCTACGCGATCGCCCTCAACCCTCTTGATCTCGCTCACCTTGTCCACAATGGGTGCGACAAGGGCCTTGAGCGCATCCAGATCGGCGTCAGGCGGCAAGGACCTGATGACGTTGGTGAGGTTGAGGCCTGGGTTGCGGAAGGCCACCTTCATCAGCACCTTCTGGAGAGCCCGCACGCAAATCCTGCGCGACTCGTCGGCCAGCTACTTTGGAATCCTCTCCCGGAGTCGCTGGAGTGCCGTCGCCACGCCCTTGAAGAACAGGTTGAGCTTGGCGCTGGGTTGGAGATGCTCGTCGGAGGGATACCCAAAGTCATCCATCCCCAGCTGTGCCAGCTCCCCGTCGATGACTGCGGCGATATTCACCAGACCCTCGTCGGCCTTGATCTTCTCCGACAAGGTCACCTCTCGCTCCTTGGCGCCGTCCAGCGTCTGAGTCAGCGTAGCCAGCTTCAACTCGAGATCCGCGTTGGAGTCCTTGGCGGTGCTGAGCTCCTTGTTCCTCTCAGCGAGAAGACCCTGCAGCTCTCCATGGGCGGCAGCATCCTTCTCGCGCTCACGATTGAGCGAGGCAAGCTCCTCGCCGCTCTTCCTGATATTGGCCTCCAGCTGCGCCACCTTCGCCTCCAGCTCTTCCTTGGTAGCCTCAGTAGTTGCGGCAGCGTCCTTTGCTTCCTTGAGCGCCCCGCCAATCGCTTGCTCGTGCTCGGCCAGCTCCTCTTCGTGGCTGTCAAGGTTGACCTTGCGCTGTGCCAACTCTCCCTCTCGCGCAGATAGCTTCTCGGCAGCAAGCCGCTGCTGCTCTTCAACCTCAGCCTTCGCGAGGAAGAAGGCTTTCCTCTCCTCGGCGACTTGCTCCCGCTCCTCTGCCAAGCTCTGGAGAGTTTCCTGCCTAAGACCCCAGAGCTCCTCCGCGCGCTTCTCGATGTCGACTCCCGCCCTCGCGACGAGTGCTTCTCGGGACGCCAGCTTGGTTTGTCGGGCGCGGTAGAGCGACAGCAGCTTCCGCAGCAGCCGCTCCTCCTCAGACTCGCCGCCGCTGCTGCTTGGCGCATCGACCAGCGCCAGCCTAGCGGAGGCGAGCACCTCCTCGTCAAAAGCTTCTCCTTCGACCGGCGCCCTAGAGCTCGACGCCCAGGGAAGCTTGATGAAGATGCCGTCGTCGGCCTTCAAGTAGGCGCCGGGCTGGGGCTCTTCGGAGCCTGGCTCCACGGCAGCGGCGAAGGAATCGGCGGTCGGCGCAACGCCTGGCGCTCCTGCGGCCTCAGGGCCGTCAGTGCAATCGCCCGACCCCTCGCTAGCTTCTGCGGCGGCAGCCTTGGCGGCCTCTTCGCCGGCGGGCTCATCAGCACCGGCCCCTTCTTCGTTGGCGGCGGCGTCATCGTTGCTGCCACGCACGCCTTCCTCGCCGGCGTCCTCAGTCTCCATTGGCTCCGAAGCAGATGGATCTGAAGAACGAAGAAGGGAGAAAAATCAAGCAAAAATCCAAGAAAGGGAATTCAGAAGAAGAAGAACCCAAGGGAAGATTTCAGGCAAGAAGATTACCTGTACTAGGATCTGCGGTCGCAGTCTCAACCGCCGGAGGATCACTGGTGCCGTCCCTTGCCGGGGAACTGTCCCTTGCCGGGGCGTTCTCCCTTGCCGGAGAGCGCTCCCTTGCCGGGGACTCCTCCCTTGGCGGCGTAGTCGAAGCAGATGGCACTTCGTGGGCGGCTTCCGGGCCCTCCTAGTGAGGCTGTTCTGCTCCTACACAAATCAACAAGCGAGATATCAGTGGAGAAAAGAGCACCCATGCGCGCCCGACAGCAGGAAGTAAAACTACAAACTTACGCTGGGGATGCGCTGGGGGCTGCTTTGGGGAGTGGCTGCAGGGTCCGTCAAGGTGGTCTCAGACACACCCCCTGCTGACACGGTGGGATCATCTTCGATGACAATCACCGAGGCCTTGGCTCTCTTCGCCGCTCTCTGGGCCAGCGTCCTGAAAAGGAATGGGTTCAGATTGAAGCAAGTCAGAGACAAGATAAAAGCAACAAGATTGGAGAACTACAAGAACGCTAAAGAAACTTACTCTTCTTCCTCCTCGTCGGAGCTGAGCGCGGAGAGATCGAAGTCCGGCTCCCCTCCGGTGCGGCGAGGCAGAGGAGTAGGATCCCTTGCCCGCTTGGCAGGGGCGGTGGCAGTGGACCGGGAAGATCCCGCTCCAGTTGCCGCAGCAGCGTGAGGCGCTCCCGCGGCAACATTGCTTGCCGCGGTAGAGCGTGTCGCACGGCTTGGCGGCTGTTGGCTTGTTTGCTGCCCCGCTACGTCCCCGGCCCTGCGGAGACGCCTTCTTGGCGGGGCTGGGGGCCCCGCCTGTGGCAAGCTGTCTGAAGGCTCGGGCTCTTCCTCGCCGGCCTCGCTCGGCTCAGCTTCAGGGCCGGCAAGATCTTCCTCACCGGCAAACTCCTCGCGCTCGGCAAGGCTTTCCACCTCTGCCGCCTCTGCCTCCTCTACGGTGAACCCGAACGCGCCCGCGGTAGCTGCTGCCGCAGCCTCTTCCGCCCTAGTGGCGATGCGCTGCAGCTCCGCGTCGGTAGTGTCGCGGGTGAGGCTCTTCTATTCGTCGGCGTGGACCGGCACTTCTACCAAGTCGTCGAAGAACGCTTGTACGACGTCATCCACAGGTTCTTGCCAAGTTGGGGCGATTCCGTGCAAATCGCACAATGACATCATCGCGCGGTTCCGGTCAAGCGATGAATTGTTGCACAACGGAACGACGCTCCTCGGCAGCGTGAAAGGATGTTGGGGATCTCGTTTGAACAACTCCAGGAGCATCGCATCCAGCTCCAGGACGGTGAAGTTGAAGTTGAGGCCCGGGCGCAGCCTCATGATATCCGCCGAGTTCTTGAACTCCCAGGCGGGTCTCCCGCTCTCCTGCAGGGGGGCGATGCGGCGGTGAAGGAAATCTGCGCCAACGGCGCCTACTGTGAGCCCGGCAAGCCTAAGGCGAAGGATCCGGGTGACGGCAATCTTCAGCCTGTCGTCCTCCGGGGCCACATTGCTCCAATCATTGCCGCGCACTATTGGGGCTTGGCGCAGGGCAGTGAACAGCTGCGGATTCTCCTCGACGATCCAGCACCACTCCGCTCTCCACTCCTCCCACTTGCTGCGGAGCTCCCCCTCCAGATACGCCTCCTTCTTGCCGACTCTCGAGATCCAGGCGATCCCTCCCGCAAGCGGCTCTCCTCTCTCGACCCGAGGCATGAAGAAATGGCGGAAAAGGGCTACATTTGGGTGGACTCCGACAAAGTTTTCGCACAAATGTGCGAAAACTCCCATGGTCAGAACGACGTTAGGGATGAAGTCAAGGAGGCGGAACCCATAGGTGTTCATGATGTCGCAGAAGAAATCAGAAAAGGGCGGGCAGAGCCCACAGTAGAAGAACAATGCGAAGAACGGGTACCCGCTTGGAGACAGTTCCGAAGCTGCAGCCGGGAGTACCCTCGTGCGCGTATGCGCACGCGTCTCTGTCGACCAGAAGAGGTAGTAGTACTCCCTCAGCTCCTGCGCACCGAGCTGAGGGGGGAAGAGGGCCCGCTCCTTCTGCAGCGCCGCGAGCCGCTGCGCCTCGGCCGACTTCACGCCCTTCCCCTTGTCGGCTTTTGGAGCCATGGCGGAGGTGGCGGGGGAGATCGGCGGCGGTGGTGATGCTGGTGGCAATGGGGAGCGGAGCGCTGCTCTCTTTCTGCTTCGAGAAGAAGGGGGGAGCGGCGGAGATTTCTGGAGTTGGAGCAACGGACGGCGAGGTGGGCTAACTGCCCCTGTTTCCTCTGCTTATAAAGAGGGAGGGGGCGGACATTTCGCCCTTCCGAATAAAGAAACCACCCACGATCTCTCCCACGATGCCGCATTCAACGCGTGCCGTTCGGGGAGGGCGCGGTGGATGCGGAGCAGGATACGGCGTGACCCAGGCCGCGTGTGCCCGTGCCCTGTTTTGGGCCTGGCCCAACAGCGCTCGGCACCGTGTGTGGCCCAGGCCCGGGGGCTCCTGTCGGTGTACTAGAGTAGGGGTACCCTAGTACCCCGAACTTGTGCACGGGCAGTTGCAGCACCCCGCGGCAAGGCTTGCTGGGCGACCGCCTAGGTCCTCCGTGGTTCCTTTGGAGCCATTCAAGAACAAAGTATTCAAGCTCAGGAGACAAGGCCCCGGCAAATGGAGCTTGCCGGGAAGGCCAACCAAGGCATTTTCAAGGAACTTGCCGCGACGCGCCGCGCGTCCCGGCAAGGCACGGTGAGCGACAAGCTTCCGGGCCCGACAAGACAACGGCTGCGGCAAGGCACTTGCCGCGGCAGGCGGCCACTCTGTGCCCACGCTCCAGCGCATCCACCAACGTGTCACTCTGGGGGCCTTTCCAAGCGCGCGTGGCGGGAGGCTGTGCAGCCAGCGGTACGCGGTGGCATGCGAAGCTGACAAGATCGCCATTGTGGCGAGCGGTGGCGCCCTTAACGGTCCTTTCCTACACTGTTTGGGCTACACAGACGGGCATTTAATGCCCTTGTCCCCTGCCGTCAGGGTTAGGTAGGAAATACTGTACAAGTAACTGTACCAACCACCTCGCTTTTTACATTTGTACCCTTTGTTGACGTTGCCACCTGTCGGTGACCCCTTGTGCATATAAAAGGAGGCCCATGCGCAACGAGAGGGGGTTCGGATCATTCGGAAGCCAGAAAAGCACTTAGCTCTCTCTCGAGCAAGAAGATAATAGAATCAGACAAGCAGCAGTAGGAGTGTTATCTCTCCGGAGAGCTCCGAAGCTGGGTAAACTGCTCGTGTGTTTCGCCTCGATCCACTCTTCGTGCGACCTCCGCCCCCCACCGAACCGAAAGGGGCTCGGTCCGCCGGTCCCATAGGTGTTCGTAGATCAGTTTCCCTGACAGTATGACACGCTCAAAGACTTCCTGAAGAGCAAAGGCTTCAAACCTGGTTCATTAGATCCTACCCTCTTTACGAAGACATATGATGGTGAACTATTTGTATGTCAAATCTATGTGGATGACATTATCTTCGGCTGCACAAACAAGAAATACAGTGATGAATTTGGTCACATGATGCAAGAGCAATATCAAATGTCCATGATGGGCGAGCTGAAGTTCTTTCTGGGTCTTCAAATCCGTCGACAATGCAATGGTATCTTCATATCTCAAGAAAAATATCTCAAAGACTGCCTGAGGAAGTTTGGAATGCAAGATTGCAAAGGATACACGACCCCAATGACAACCAAAAGTCATCTGGGTCCCGACGACAATGGTAAAGAGTTCGATCAAAAGGTATATCGCTCCATGATTGGTTCTTTGCTTTACTTATGTGCATGTAGGCTAGATATAATGCTTAGTGTTTGCATGTGTGCCCGTTTCCAAGCGGCACCAAAGGAATCGCATCACTTAGCTGTGAAGTGAATTCTTCGATATTTGGCTTACACCCCAACACTAGGATTATGGTATCCAAAGGGCTCAGAGTTTGATCTAGTTGGATTCTCAGATGCTGATTATGTCGGTGACAAGGTTGATCACAAGTCCACATCAGGCACATGTCACTTTTGGGACGATCACTTGTCTGTTGGTCTTCAAAGAAGCAGAACTGTGTATCTCTCTCCACTCCTGAATCCAAATACATTGCTGCTGGATCTTGCTGTGCTCAGCTTCTCTGGATGAAGCAAACTCTCAAGGACTATGGAATACATCTGAAGAATGTGCCTCTCTTCTGCGACAATGAGAGTGCCATCAAAATTGCCAACAATCCAGTTCAACACTCGAAGACAAAGCACATTGATATTCATCATCACTTTCTCAGAGATCATGTTATGAAGGAAGATATTGATATCATTCGTGTCAACACTGGAGAGCAATTGGCTGATATCTTCACAAAGCCCTTGGATGAGAAAAGGTTTTGCAAGTTGTGGTGTGAGCTAAATATCTTGGAATCCTCAAATGTCCGATGAATTGGACACACATCCTAACACTTATGCATTTTGATGACTTAGATGTGCAACACACAAAGTAACGTATATCTTCAATCGATGAAGACATACACTCTAAGTGTGAATACATCAATGCAGAATTTGACTTCGGAGCGCCACGATAATTGCGCGTTGTGTCTAGGTCTAATACTTCCTATACGGTGGGTAACGCCACCACCAAACTTTTTGTTTGAAGTCTTTCTCTTGGCTCTATGTTTGCAAAGTCTTCATAATTGATTTGTCTTCATCCCTGACTTGTATCCGAGTTTATCTTCATTTGGTTGAATTGGACTAGTACTATACATATCTATATGTGTTCTGTCCTCTACAACATTCACTTATAGCTATGGCTTCGTGTTGAATCTTTTGAACTAAGTGAATGTGATCGGACCCTAACCTATCTATGCTTCTACCTCAACTCTATCTGTCCAAATCATATGCATTCTATTGAAAACTGTCTATTGTCTTCACTGAGACCTTGTCAGCTGAAGTCAATCTGACAAACATTTACATCTGTCTTTAATGCCTTATCCTATTTGCCTGAAACCCGGAGAATTCGGAACGACCACCCCGAAAATCCAGGCGTGCGTGGGAACATGGAACAACTCCCAAGGTGTTGCATGCTTGCCACGTGTCTGTCAGATGTGAACCGCCAGGGGCACCTACGTAATTGCGTTGTGCCGTCTCTATCCTTATAAATACCCGTCTCGTCTCGGTCAAAAATTCTTCTTCCTCCTCGCCACCTCACGCAAACCCTGGCGCCTCCACTAGCTCTCGACGACGCCGACGACGAAGCGCTTAGCTGCCGCGACTTCCTTGACACCGTCCTCACACCGGCTGCGGACCTCGTCTTCTCCGCCGTCGCCGTAGGTGTCTTCCATCGCCGAGTTAGGGCACGGGAGATTGAACTGCTCGGCCTCCATCTTCGCTCCGTCTAGCAGTTCTTTGTGTGGTAATTAAAGTTTACTTTTTACCGTCTTTTAGATCTGATTGATTCATCCATTTTTATCAAAAGTGGTTTCTAGATCTTCAAACTTGAATCTATCTCATCCTGCATCTCATATTCTATCGAGTCTATTCACTTATGCTTCTTTACAAGTTAGATTCCACACTTGTACCTATTCTTGGATTTGTACAACTCTGGAACCAACTCTCACCAAATAAGTGAATGTCTATGCACTATGAGGTCATTGTCTTCAAACTGATTTATCTTCAAAATCTTCTGAGAATGCATATGACCTCTTCCCCTTCCCTCGCACCTCAAATGCTGTCACAGGTACATGTCCGTGGGAGAATCCCTTGGTTCTCATAGTCTGCATTCGTTTGCAGAATTCTTCAAAGTCACATTAACTCACCAGAAGCAAGTTCTTGTCTGACCAGCCGTTTGAAGCCATTGCACGTTCTGAAGCCCTTCAACTTAAACTTCATGGAAAATGAAAAGTCAACACGAAAGGGAGGCAGACAGCACCGTGGTAACACTTCAAAGGATTTGCTTCCTAATTTGCACAAGCTGTACAAAACTGGTCCTGAGGAAACCTATACCGGCCGCAAAAATCGAATCCAGTGGATTCGAAGATATTGGGCTGAAGAATGGTTCAAATACCGCCTCGTCACTAAAGAAGATGCAGAGAAAAATGCCATCAAGGCACCCTGGGGAGATATTGTGTACAAAAATCTTCAACCCCAGTCTCTTCCTGAAGCCCTCCAACGAGAATTCTATCCGTGCATGATACGCGGACCGCAGCCAGAGAACGCTGATCCTTCTTCTCTGTTGTGGTGCCGTGAAGACCATCTATTCAAGCGCAACTACTAGTTCGCCAAAGACTCAGCTGCAAAGAACAAGAAGACTCTAGGGCTCGACTTCAACCCTGGTCCTTCCTCACCTCGGGATGATGGCACCCGCAAAGCCAATCAGAACAGGATCGGCCCGTTCTACAACCTTGATGGCCTCATCACCCACATAACTGTCCAAGGTGCCAAGGTGGATCATTCTGATGATGATGCTGACACTGATGAAGCTCCAGCTCCTACTCCAAAGCCGCAAAAGCAAAAGAAAGCTAAAGCTTCAAAGTCATCTGCTGCTCCAAAAGCTTCGCGAGTGAAGCCATTGGCAACTGCCCCTCCTGCTCCCACTAACAGCTCTGAAGATCTCTCTTGCATCTCCAAGAGGTGAGAGAAGCCAAAGAAGAAACCCATTCAGCGACAGAGTCAAGCACTTACACCTACTGCCGTTCTAAGAAACAAATCTGAAGCCATAGATTTGTCTTCAGATGAAGAATTTGACAATGATGCCCTTGAGCAGCTGATCAAGAGCAAGCAAGAGGCGGAGATCTTCAATGATTTGCCCCTCTTCGATGTGAATATCTTGCACAATTTCATTGATGAATGGTTCGACAATCAAGATCTCAGCTTTGATGATCTTCAACTTCCCATTGGCATCAGCGTCGCCTTCCAAGGCGCAATTGCTCCTGAGCTGGCTCTGGCCCAGCAAATTGTTGAACTGAAGCACAAGATTGATTTTGAGAAGGAACAGTTCAAGAAGCATGTCGCCAAGCCGAGTGTGGCTAATGTTCAAAAATTTAAGCTCATGCTGAATGACCTCAAGGATGCGTTTCGCAAGAAACGTGAGGAAGCCAAAGGCTCAAGAGAGCGCATGAAAACTCTTGCTGCCAAGTGTGTTCAGGCTTACAATGAAGCTGAAAAGCGCAAGGCACTTGGGCGTCCTGGCATAGACCCCAAGATGGTTGCCAAGCAAAAGAAGAATTCTACTGTGGCCCCCACTGAAGCTCCACAGCAGGAAGAACATCACATTGTCTTCCCTGCCAGCATGACAGGCTCGAAGCCTAAGGTCTCCACAGTGGCTTCAGATAAGCTAAAAACGAAGGCAGCTGAAGCCGAAGTCAGAAAGCGCAAAACCAAGAACACTACTGATGATGCACCACCCCCAAAGAAGAGAAAGACCAAGAAGAGAGATCGGGCTGCTCCCAAAGATCCCCTCGTTATTGAACCCATTGCTTTTGCTCCCCCTCCATCTGCAAATCAAGAGCGTCGGTTGATTGTTCCTGAGCCTGCTTCCACAGAGGCTCCTAAAGCTCAAGAGGTTCCAATCGTTGACCCCATCGCGACTGAAGACATTGGTCCCCAAGATAATGTAGGAGATGATGAAGTCCTTCTTCAGATTGAGCGCCCAACGGTATCATTGCCTGTTCTCACGAACAGCGAGCTCATCAGTATTGGTCGTCCTTTGACGCCAATCTCACAAGATGCCTCGTGGGCTAATCGCCCCCAACCAGAAACCCCAGTTCAAGGCTCACCAAGTACACCCCGCCCTTCAACAACGCAAGGTCCCAGTCCAATTGTCAATGACGACAATTACATGGAGACCACACCATCCCCGAAAGCGTCGCCCATGTTTCAACGGCTTCGCAAAGGCCAGAGGCCATCGGTCTCCATGACAACCATCACAGAAGAGGATTCACACCAATCCAGCTCAGTGGCACGCCAAGTGTTTCTTGAAGACAATCCTTCTGTGACGGTTCCTGTGTCTGAAGATAATGCTTCAAAAGAGATTCCGGCTGCAGCAGCCGATGAAAGACAAGATGAAGAACATGTCGCAACTCCCCCTACCACCCAAGAAATTGTTCTCGAGGAGAACATATCTGTGCCCGACCCTCCAGCTACTCAAGTGGAGGTTGAGAATAATGAGGCGGTCACCAACATCGTCACTGAAGCCAATGACGTTGTCATGACTGAAGACAATGTGGCGCCTCAAGTCAATACAGTGAATGAAGCCAATGCTGCACCTGCATCCAATATGCAGCCTAAAGCCAATGCAAATGCCATTGCTCCTGTTCCGCCTCCAAGGCCACACACAATTGAGCATGCATTCTACCAAGGCGAGCTTGTTCCTGTAAGATGGCCAATTCTGGTTCCTCCGCCTACTCCTGGACCACAATTTGACTACCATGTGGAGCATAGGCCTCAGGTTCAGAAGCCAAAACCAAGACTGCCAAGATTCCCAGGTTCTAGATCAGCACCAGGCTCATTCAATGTCAACGGCTTCATTGCACACAACACCTTCTTCGATTCTGGCAAGAACCCATATTCCAAGCCAAGAATCTCATCAGATCGGTTCTGGAGCTACCAGCAGCGCAGCTACTACTCCTGCATTCTATACAATCAGGAGCGCATATTTCCTCATATGCGTCTAGACACTGAAGCCATTGCTAGTCTGCCCTGCCTTGAAGAAGCCCTAGACTGCTTTCGTGATGCTGGTCTTCTGGAGTTTGTCACTGACAAGGAATATTGGAATGAAGAGCTTCTACTACAATTCTATGCAACCCTCCACATTCGCGGCTACAACAGGGATACAATGACATGGGTCCTTGAGTGTATGACGTGCAATGTTCATCATGAAGCCAAAGCCTTTGATCTCATTGAGCTTACCGGCCTCTCCACTCCAGGCGAACTGTATGAACCAGGTTGTCAGCTTCACCGCGATGCATTGGAGAGCATCTTTCAGAAGCCTGAGCCCAACATGAGCCATATGCTTAGTATGATGAAGCCACTGCCCTTGGATGCTGAGTATCCCAAGGAATTCCGTGTTAAAGACCTTGAGTATCTGCCCAGCACTATCTATCATATCATTCGGCAAACTCTATGGCCAATCAAGGGGCATTCCTCCTCAGCAAAGCTTGAAGGTGCAATGAAGACATTGGTCTTCTACATACTCAATGGAAAAAGCTTCAATGCTCAAGATTTCTTCATTCGCCAGTTTGCTGCATCTGGGTCTGACATTTTTGGTCTGAAATTTTATGCTCCTTGGGTTATGCGACTGATCAAGCTGCACTCTGCTGTGGACTATCAGCCCTCTGCTCGCAACCATATTATCTTCCTGCCAGAGGTTGATATGTCAGTCGAAGCCATTTACCCAGAGCATGCCAAGGAAGTGCTATATCTTCACAATGCAGATCATTAGAGTTTCTCTCAGGATGTTGAAGGTGTTCAGGCTGCTTCGCGTGTCTATCCATTGGCCGGCAACACTCGCCATGCATGTACTGAAGCCACAGAAAGCACCATTGCACCAAGGCCTCGCAAGCGATCCCGTGTACTCAATGACCGAGAGCTTCTTGTGGCCCTGCATCAGAAACAAGACAAGCATCACTTCTGGCTGAAATGACAGATGCAAAGCCTCTTGGTGGATGTCAATCACATTCGCAATCTTGCCACCAAGAACGCCTTTGTCACTCATGAAACCTGTCGGAGGACTTGGAAGGGTTTGACACTACTCAGTGCTGAAGCTGATCTTCACAACGATGGCTTCATTGAAAGATTCAAGTTTGATTCCACTCCTCCAAGGAATGCTGTTTTATGTTGAACCCCATCTCTTGAATATTCAGAGTACTCTTTGTCTGCAGCCGCAGTACATGCCAGAGTTATTGATGAAGCCGGTGATGCTACTTCACCACCGCCGACATCAGCGCGTATCAACACTGCACCGAGTTCTTCTGCACCACCAAACCTACACGTCGACCCTGCTGCTTCACCTACTCCTCAAGGGAACGAGTAGATCCTATGTCTTCAAACCTTTTTGGTCCTTACTGACAAAAGGGGGAGAATCATGGGTTGATAGTCTTCAAGCGGGTCCTGATGGGTGGTTGATATACTTTTTGCCTAGTGCTTACAACTCTCGATTTGCTACATTTGGTTCTTTGAGTTGTAACACTTAAACTTGAGGGTCGTCTGCTACTTTTTCTGCTATTCCGTGTGATGCGACGATAAATTCCGCATATACTATGATAAATCCCGCATGAACTCATTCTGTAGACGTGCATTTTTCATTATGCATATCATTATTCCTGTATATCTGTTTATGCATGATGTATTGTCTTCATATGATAAAGAGGATCTCCACAAATACAACCTGCCATGTGCATTTGCATTCCAAAGCAAAACATATATATATATATGCACATCTCCAGGGGGAGCCTTTTTGCCATCCATGAAGACAATATCTTAATCCTTACAATTTCACCTACTTTTATCCCCGTTGAAAACTTCAACTAGTTTGTCATCAATCACCAAAAATGGGGAGATTGTAAGTGCATCTAGTGCCACCCCTAGTTGGTTTTGGAGGATTGACGACAAACCTAGTTGAGGGACTAATGTGTTTGTGAGAATTGTAGGATAACACAGGTAGTAGTCCCTCATTGATTCGGTTTACCTACCGGAGATGACCCCTAAAAATGTGTGAAGACATTGAAGACAATGGTGGTCTGTGAAGATATTCACATTGAAGACTATGACATGAGAAGACATTGAGTGAAGACTATGGAGCGCGAAGACTTAGTTGTTTTGCTGTTTCCTTTTCTTCTTCGTTGAGTCATAGGAACCACCGCACTGTTAATTGGGGTCCAAGTGAACAAAGTCAGAGTGACTGAAGTGATGCTCAACCAAATCCTATGTCTTCGAGCGAAGACAATGAGAGCAAATCTTATCCAGAGTCGGATAAGTCAGCTTTACTTGTAGCCCAAGTCAAGCTGTCGCGTGTGTTTGAAATCTGACCGTTGCGACACGTGTCAATTCCTTAGTGACCCAGGGTCATTTCGGACAAATCAGGTCGGGTTACCCAGTGGCTATAAATAGCCCACCCCCTACACCATAAATTGGTGGCCGCTCAGAGTTAGATATGGCTTTTGTCGTTTGAGAGCAACCCACCTCTGAAGCCTTTGAGAGAGAGAATCCTTGCGAGGACAAAGCCCAACCACACAGAGCCCAAAGAGTGTTTGGCATCACCTGAAGTCTTTCTGTCCGCGTGATCTGAACACTTGTTACACTTGAGGACTGTGAATCCTCCAACCGGTTAGGCATCGCGTTTTGAGCATCCATGAGTCATTGTGGATTGCCGGTAAATGAAGTGTGTGAAGTTTTGGAAGTCTACCTTGAAGACTTACCAGAGTGATTGGGCGGGGACTAGGTGTCCTTAGCTCAAGGGGAATAAGGTGAAGAAGCAGTCTTCTGAGTTGAATCTCAGCCTCCCTAACCAGACGTACAGTTGTCACAACAACTGGAACTGGTCGAACAAATCTCTGTCCTTCTGAAGTCACTAGTTCTATCTCTTACTTCTCTTTACTTACAGTTTGTCTTTGTGAAGTCATTGCCTGCTTGCATTATCTGTTTGACTTCATTGGGTGACTACCTGATCTGATTGGCTTCATACTATCTTCCATCCTGATCCTTACTACCTGGATGCTAATAGTCTTCGTGCTTTCACTTCATTGAATACTTGACTATGGCTTGTGTAGTGTAGTCTACCTTCCGCTGCATTCGAATAGTGTTGTTTCTACTGTTTGTCTTCAAAACTCCCATGTTTTGAAGACTCTCATAAAAATCGCCTATTCACCCCCTCTCTAGTCGATAACTAGCCCTTTCAGTATCATCCAGTCACAGGCGCCTCAGTGGTCCGGGTCACACCGGGCGGGTTACTTGGCCCTGCGCCTGGCGTAGTAAAGAGATTCCTCCCCTCAAACAGCGGAGACAAACAACTCTGGTGCCTCCTCTGTAGGACAGTGTTTGATGTGTTTTGGTCCGAACTTAAACGAAAGGCCTTGGTGCGTACCCGCTGTGACTCAGCCTCCAAGGCGGCTCGCTCTGTTGCCATCCTGACATTCTCTGCATTAATCTCTTCTCTAGCCTTGGCTACCTCATCCCGCAGCTTTGCAACTTCCTGATTATGTTGTGCTTGAGTCGTCGGAGTCACTTCTGCGGCTAATAGAGTCACCAATGCATCCAAGAGCTCGGATAAGACCTAAGCCGGTGGGCGCACGGAGCCATTCGCTCAGGCCGTCGCAGCAGCCATTGAACCGGAGGTCATAGCTGCGGCGGTTGATGAGTTCAACATCTGTTTCAAACCAGCCATGAAGATAGCAGCCCTGCTTGGCGGCTCATAGGAGTCCGAAATACTGTCACCATCGGAGTAGCCCCCAAGCCCGCCGTCTTGCAGTCGATAAATTGTCTCAGTTTCGCCAGTGGAAGACTCATCACCTGAGTAGATGGTTGTCTCTCCACATGACATAGAACCTTCCTCAAGATCCGCCCCATGAATAAAGCCAAGGAAGGCGCGCTTCCGGGCATGTTGGACCTTGGCGGGTCACGCACGCTGAGCCATCTCAATATTGTCGATGCAGGCGTGCAGCTTAGGCAACGACACACCGATCATGCTGATGAAAATGTGAATTCTGCCAAAGAGGACCCGGTACCCGTACTCAATTGAATCGGCCTCAGAACCCCAACCAGCATCTTCGATGTAGATCTTGCCGCGACGGCTCTTGGTCATCAGACCCACATCGTATCCCTTGATCCCTATGAAGCTGCCCTTCAAGAACTCAAAACCACCGTGCGAGAGCCCCACGGTGGGCGCCAACTGTCGTGGTTTTGTCACGGCAGATGCCCTAGTGAAAGGACTTAGATGCCCTAGTGAAGATTACTTGTTGTGACATTCATTTCGTGATAATCACACTTTTGATGAGAATACAAAAATAGGAAGTCCCCCCTTTAAACATCATCCAACAAGTCAATGGTATTAATAAACAATACAATTGGATCATAAAAGGGAACCAAGAAGGGTTGAATATGGGCAACTTAATGATGCTAAGATTTTGGTTGATGAGGTATTCCATGTTATTTTTGAAAAACCTCTTGATAAAAACACATCCCTTGATGAGAAGAAGAAGGATGACAATACTTGAAACTATGCATTACGTCTAGCTAGGGGCGTAAAACAATGGCGCTAGTTGGGAGGCAACCCAATAGTTATCTTAATTTTCTTGTTTATTTTTCTATTTTTTGTGTGCACACAATTATACTACTGTTATGGTTGTGTTTTTTCATTTTAAATTAGTCTTTGTGCCAAGTAAAGACTTTGGGATGATTTGGATGATAGTTGCTTTGATTCTGTGAAAAAACAGAAACTTTTGCGCCCAGTAGAAGAATTGTTAAACTTTGCTGGAGTGTGATAAAATTCTGAATTTTTGACACATTATTTATATACAAATGGACCAAACTTTCCTAATTTTTTAGAATTTTTGGAGTTACATAAATATGGTCAATGTACTAATTATTATAGACTATTCTGTTTTTGACAGGTTCTGTTTTCGTTGTGTTGTTTGCTTGTTTTAATGAATCTATGGATTGTATAGGGGGTATAAGCCATGGTGAAGTTAGAATACAGTAGGTATAATGCAATAATAAAATATGAATGGGTTTACAAAAGCACCTAAAGTAATGATTTGCTTTCTTATACTAATGGATCTCATGAAGGTTTTTGTTAAGTTTTGTGTGTTGAAGTTTTCAAGTTTTGGGTGAGATCACGATGGAATAAGGAATAAGGAGTGGCAAGAGCCTAAGCTTGGGGATGCCCGAGGCACCTTGATGTCTGCTAGAACTACGTCGGTATTTCCCCAAAGAGGAAGGGATGATGCAGTATAGCGACAGTATGTATTTCCCTCAGCGATGAGACCAAGGTTATCGAAACAGTAGGAGAACCTCCTCACACCACGTAAACAGCACCTGCACACAAATAACAAATACTTGCGACCCGACGTGTTAAAGGGGTTGTCAATCCCTTTCGGGTACGGCGCCTCAAGTAGGCAAATAACGTGAGGTAAAAAGTGGCAGATAGGATAAATAGATCGCGGAACAAATAAATTGCAGCAAGTTATTTTTGTATTTTTGGTTTAATAGATCTGAAAATAAATGCAAAGGAAAATAGTTCGCAAAGGCAAATATGATGAAAAGAGACCCAGGGGCCGTAGGTTTCACTAGTGGCTTCTCTCGAGAAAAATAGCAAACGGTGGGAAAACAATTACTGTTGGGCAATTGATAGAACTTCAAATAATCATGACGATATCCAGGCAATGGTCATTATATTGGCATCACGTACAAGATTAGTAGACCGACTCCTGCCTACATCTACTACTATTACTCCACACAGCGACTGCTATCCAGCATGCATCTAGTTATTAAGTTCATGAGAAAATGGAGTAATGCATTAACAATGATGACATGATGTAGACGAGATCCATTTATATATTGCGGCAGATATAGATCTCATCTTTTTATCCTTAGTAGCAACGATACATACGTGTCGGTTCCCCTTCTGTCACTGGGATCAAGCACCGTAAGATCGAACCCACTACAAAGCACCTCTTCCCATTGCAAGATAAATAGATCAAGTTGGCCAAACAAAACCCAAATATCAGAGAAGAAATACGAGGCTATAAGCAATCACGCATATAAGAGATCAAAGAAGACTCAAATAATTTTCGTGGATAAAAACATAGATCTAATCATAAACTCAAAGTTCATCGGATCCCAACAAACACACCGCCAAAAGACTTACATCATATGGATCTCCAAGAGACCATTGTACTGATAATCAAGAGAGAGAGAGAGAGAGGAGAGAGAGAGAGAGAGGGAGAGAGAGAGAGGAAGCCATCTAGCTACTAACTACGGACCCGTAGGTCTACAAAGAACTACTCACGCATCATAGGAGAGGGACCAATGGAAGTGGTGAACCCCTCCATGACGATGTCTAGATTGGATCTGGTGGTTCTGGAGTCTGCGGTGGATGGATCAATATTTCGTCGCCTCCCCTAGGGTTTCTGGAATATTTGCATATTTATAGAGCAAAGAGACGGTTCGGGGGACACCCAAGGTGGGCGCAACCCCCCAGGGTGCGCCTGGGCCTCCTGGCGCGCCCTGGTAGGTGCTGCTCACCTTGAGGAGGTCCTCAGGTGCTTCCTTGGCCCATTGGCTTTCTTCTGGCCCAAAAAAATCCTCTAGGAGTTGCGTTGCGTTTGGACTCCGTTTGATATTGATTTCCTGCGATGTAAAAAACATGCAGAAAACAACAACTGACACTGGGCACTATGTCAATAGGTTAGTACCAAAAATGATATAAAATGACTATAAAATGATTGTAAAACATCCAAGAATGATAATATAATAGCATGGAACAATCAAAAATTATAGATACGTTGGATACATATCAGCATCCCCAAGCTTAATTCCTGCTCGTCCTCGAGTAGGTAAATGATAAAAACAGAATTTTTGATGTCGAATGCTACCTAACATGTTCATCACATTCTTTTCTTTATCGAATGGACATATGGACTTTTATATGATTCAAAGCAATAGTCTTGTTTTGACATGAAGACTTTAATACTTAAGCATACCAACAAGCAACCATGTCCTTCAAAATATCAACACTAAAGCAAGTTATCCCTCGCCCATCATGCTCAATCATTGATCCATTCATGAAACACACTCGAATATTAGCTACACGCAATGCTCAAATAAGATCATAGTGCTGAAGGAAATATGCCCTAGAGGCAATAATAAAGTTATTATTAATTTCCTTAATTCATGATAAATGTTTATTGTTCATGCTAGAATTGTATTAACCGGAAACTTAATACATGTGTGAATACATAGACAAAACTAATAGTCCCTACACTACAAAAAAGACACATCCATGACATTTTGGGCTGAACCAATTTTTTTCTGTCATACTTATGATACTTCTATGACGATAATTGTGACAAAACCCGGTATCATCATAGATGTGGTGGGCTCCTACTTCTATGACAAAAAATCATGACAGAAAATGGGCTTCTCGTCCTGGGCGGGCCGGAGACGCAGCTGCATGACATTCTTTGGGCCGTCCATGACGGAAAAAACCATGGTAGAAGCGAGGGTGAGGAAAATTTCAGCGAGTTCCTGGTTACGGTGGGTGGTCGGGGGCCGTGCGATGCACGTTTCTCTCATACACGTACGAGCGTGTGTGCGAGGCGTTGGCTCTAGCTGAACCCGAGCGAGGCGTTGGGCTCTAACTGAACCCGAGCGATTGCACTGCAGGCTACGCGTTACTGAACCAGAGAGATCGATCGATGGCTGTTAACTGAACCCGATCGAGCGATTCCTTCGCTACTGCTGCTAACTAAAGCCAATCGATGCTGCCTC
>NC_041387.1:602291489-602308211 GCF_002162155.2 Triticum dicoccoides | reverse complement strand
GGTGGGGGTGGATGAACAGGACCCTATGGTGTTGCCTCTGGATGAACAGGACCCCGATCGATCGAGCCGGTTGGGGCTGGATGAACATGACCCCGTGGAGGGCTGGATGAACAGGACGACCCTGTGGACGGCTGGATGAAAAGTAGACGATGGAGGGGTGGTTGAACAGTAGCCAGTGGAGTAGCGCGCAGTGGAGGCTGAATGAACAGGAGCCCATGGATGAACAGTCACAGGTGGAGGCTGGAGGAGGTCGATGGTGGATGAACAGTAGCCCGTGGAGGCTGGAGGAGGTCGACAGTGGAGATGAACAGTATCCCATGGAGGCCCATTTTGCGGTACACCACACCCCTCCCGATGAACATGATCTCCATTTCGACCGTAGCGCTCCAACACAAGTCTGTTTCCTCCGTTTTGCGGTACGCCACACCCCTCCCGATAAACAGGACCCCGTTTCGACTGTAGGAGGTCCAACACAAGTCTGTTTCCTCCCTTTTGCGGTATGCCAGACCCCTCCCGATGAACAGGATCCCGTTTCGAAGGTGGCCGGTCAAACACAAGGCCGTTTCCTCCATTCTGCGGTACGCTAGGCCTCGTTTCTGTCGCCTGTTCAGTCCAAGCCCTCCCGATGAACACGACGAGCATTCCGTTTTGACCCACCCAGTTGGCTCCCCATGAACACAATGACGATGTTGTTTCTCTGTTCCGACCCAGCTATGTACACGAGCCCTGGCCGTACATATGCGCGAGTAGGCATTCGAGACCCCGCCCGTATCTACGTACATGGCCGTATTTTATTTCTTGCACACTGGCCGTTGTACGTACGTTTACATGCTATGTATGCGCCTCTACTACGAAACATGCACGCCTCTACATCGACCAGTATGTATGTACACGTTCGCGACCAGAATGACAATGCTGGTTACACTTCGACCAGGTGGGTCCCGACTGTCAGGCACTTCCTTGCGTGCGAAGATGTAGCTGGTGGGTCCCAGCAGTCAGGGGGCAAATCATTTTTTTTGCCCGAACGCACTTTGTTGCGTGCAAAGATGTAGCTGGTGGGTCCCAGCAGTCAGGGGGGCAAATCATATTTTTTCCCGTAATATGGACACACTTCCTTGCGTGCGAAGATGTAGCTAGTAGGTCCCAGCAGTCAGGAGGAAACGTTTTTTTTTTTGCAAAATACGGTGGCCCGTCCGGTGGGTCCCTGCTGTCAGGTGGAGGAATCATTATTTTCCGCGTAATAAGGAGGCACTTCCTTGCTGCGGTCGTGGACCCAACTGTCAGCCTCTCCACGTACAGTCCATGTCTGATGGAAGTCGTTCCTTGACCACGTTGACCATGCTGCACCGAGAGCACCAGGGCGGTGGATGACGGCGAGGCCTAGGAAGGGGACGACACGGAGCCGGGGAAGACGCGGCAGTGGATGCCCACGCATAGAGGAGTATGAGGGTTCACTAGTTCGGCTGCGGTGTGAGGCTACTGTTGCCACAGAATAACAGGGGGTGTGGGTGAGTAGAGGGATGGCCTGGCTAGTGGTGGGAGTAGTAGGGTTCGGTGAGGCCTCCGCGGCATCACAGCCGGCCAAAGGAGGCAGTAGCATGCGGCATGACCAGGGCTGCTTTGGGCGGCTGGAGCAAGAAGACCGGAGGTTAAAGAAGCACTACGACCGTTGGATGGACATCGTACGGTCACTGGAGCTAGAATCATTCATATCTACTAAGTTGACAAAGGCCCCCATCCCAGCCAAGTTAGTAGGCCCACAAGTCAGCCTCCCACCAAGGTGGGTCCCAGCTAGCAGGGGGAGTATTCATATTTTTGTGCGTAATAAGGAGGCACTTCCGGTGGGTCCGAGCTAACAGCGGGGGGAACGTTTTTTTTGCGAAATATGGTGGCCCGTCTGGTGGGTCCCAACAGTCAGGGGGAAATGTTTTTTTTGCGAAATATGGTGGCCCGTCCGGTGGGTCCCTGCTATCAGGTGGAGGAATAATTATTTTCTGTGTAATAAGGAGGCACTTCCTTGCGGCTGCCATGGACCCAGCTGTCAGCCTCTCCACGTACAGTACTCTTCCGATAGAAGTCGGTCATTGACCACATTGACCATGCCGCGCCGAGAGCACCTGGGCGGTGGATGACGGTGAGGCTTGGGAAGGGGACGACGCGGAGCCGGGAAGAAGCGGCAGTGGAAGCCCGCACGGAGAGGAGTACGAGGGTTCACTGGTTCGGCTGTGCTGTGAGGCTGTCATCGCCGTAGAATAATAGGGGGTGTGGGTGAGTAGAGGGATGCCCTGGCCAGCGGTGGGGGTTGTAGGGGGCGGTGAGGCCTGTGCAGCAGCACAGCTGGCCACAGGAGGTGGGAGCAGGCGGCCCCGCCGGCGCTGCTTTGGCGGCTGGAGCAAGAAGATCAGAGATTGAAGAAACACGATGGCCGTTGGATTGACATCCAATGGTTACGTCTGCTAGAATCGTTGCTGACGTATATAATAACTAAAAAATCTTGCATATGCGTCAACTTAACAGGCCCACAAGTCAGACCATTCCCTCTTTTTTTAATAATTTATATATAGCTCATTGCAACTTCTTATGCAATTTATTGCAGTCCGTTTTTTGGTTGGCCAGGGCCAATTTCGCATATTTCTGTGGGTTCCAAACTATTTTTAATACCGAAATGTCAATCCAGATTTAAAGTACTTTGAAGATATATTTAAATTAGGTTAATGCCTAGTGAAATAGGAATCTGAAAATGTGAAAAAATTCAAAAATTATAAAGTAATTGCCAATTTTTCATTTGTTTTTATATTTACAACCCATTTCATATTACTTTCTAGATTTGCAGGCATCTTGAAAGAGTTGCAGCCCATTAGGGCATAGAAAAATAAGTAGGCCTGGATTGGCTATTGTTCAGAAAAAATAAACTGGGCTCATTTTCACAAAGAAAACAATAGCTGGGCTAGTCACATGGTGAGCATAAAATATAAGCCTGGGCTAGACGGGCAACAACCCAGTTCAAACCCTGCTCCATCTCAACAATAACAAAAAAATCCTGCTTGAGCAGCTACATCCCACGTGTCAGCCAATCTTGTGTTGTTCTCTTGTCTATTGACTATATACGGTCACAATGTCGTGGGTCCCAGATGTTAGGAAAACACTAGGAGGAAGCATTTTATTTTTCCATACGCTGACATGGTGGGGCCCTACTGTCATCCTCTCCACGTACTTCTGCCGATTCCTGTTGTTTGTTGACCATGTTGACAACGCCAGCGGGGCGGCACCACGGCGAGCGCACCAAAGCGCGTAGAGGACGACGGCGAGGCCTCGGACGTCGGTGTTAACAATTTAGGAGAAGGTGGGGCGGTGATGCGTGCGCTGAGGCGCAGCCAGCCATGGGAGGCGGAAGCAGGCGGCCCCGCTAGCGCTGGTTTGGTTTTGGCGGCTGGAGGAAGACAAGACTGAAGAAACACGACAGACTGTAAAAGCAGCAGGAGTACTAAACAACCTTAACTGAAACCAGCAGGGGCACTTAACAACCAAAGCTGAAAGAAGTATGAGTACTTATACAGGTTCAACCGTACAAAGCATGCCTCGAACAGTGCTACTTTGCCTATAGTTAACCAAGGGTGAGGCAGCCAAGCCCCGGGACAAGGCCCAGGCGCCACCCCGCGCATCCACAACCTTCTGAAAGCGGCTTCATCTCGCAATGTGGTCAATAAACAGGATATCGCTTTAGAGCCATGGAAAAGCATGATCATAATCTTCTGTCCTATTCTCCAAGATGGACGGGCCTTCATTATTTGAGACCACCCATGAATAAGTATCTTTTCACCTCCAAGGGGAATGGAGTAGGTCGACATAAACATCATATTGTGACCAAGCGCAAGTCTGACCCGCCATGGTCAGGCATCTGTATAGGAACAATAGAACTGGGCAGTTTCTGTTTGAAGAAGATCACAACTGTAAAACTGTGTATAAGCAATAGTTTATGAACAACATATATAACAAAAAACAGCTCGTACCATAAGTTTCTCGACACAGTTGGACCTGTTCAACGAGTGCAGCAGTGGCACACATATCCCACGTGGCCTTCCAGCATTGAAATGCCCCACAAGGACCTCAAGACGATCAATAAAGTGTAGGAACTTGTGGATGTCATCCCAGTCAACTTCAGTGCCATCAGTAACAGCTGAGTTATTACAGAATAACAAACGAGCAGCCTGCTTAACTCTAAAAAAACCTACACATGCCACCAATTATAAAAAAATATTAGTTAGAAGTAGCATCTTCGTGAGAGATTCGTTGCTACTTCTAAAGTTAAATTGTGATTAGTTAGATAGAATAGGTGGACTAAGAAGTAATCGACGCAAGAAGCAAGAACCAGATACAAAACTAACATGGATGAACAATTGGAACAACGTCGGGGTGGAAGATCGCAGTGAAGATGAGACCAGGTTCTGCTATTTCCATCAACATTCGTGCGCCAACTTTCAGTTCGTAACACTTGAGAAAGTTTATCCAAGTTCGACCATAAAAAAAGTAGCGATCTTCTTGGTTCATGAACCCAACTTGGAACTTATATCCATGGATTGTCTTCACTGTGACCATTAAACTGGTGTATTCAGTTATGGCAAGGCCGAGCATCTTGAGTACATGTGTTCCGGTAGAGCAAATAATGCACTGCAGGAAAAATAATATGAGAACACAATGTATTCCCTATCCAAATCTAGAAATAACTTCCTCCTTCACGTCAGTGTAACTTCCTCCTTCACGTCAGTGTTGACCATCGTACTAGTAGTACCTTTTATCCAAATATAGCAATCCAAATTTCCAAATTAGTCGACAGCATGTTAAAAAAAACCCACCCTCCCGGATAGAAAAGTGGATTCTAGGAACATACTATGCGTGTTTTAAAATCCTGTGTTAGGATGAGAAGGAACAAGTGTGGTGTCTAGCCGAGGGCGCAGAAACCTATAGGGTCATCGCACTTTGGGTACTGCAAATGAAACACACTAGATTCAGTAGGAAGAAAAATGCATCAACGGCGGCGGCTGCCATCCTAGGATTACCTGCGACCAAGGGACTTGGATTTATCGGTGATGATGAAGAATTCGTACCTGGTTCTTCATGAGAAAACCTATGTAATCGCCGAGAGGGGCTTTTCTCTGAACAAGCAAACAAGGGGGGAAGGGATTCAGGACCAGTGAAATATTGCCGCTTCATCTTACTGCTAAAGCTGGAAAGGGGGGTTGTGATTTGACGGCTCATTGGGCATTACCGCGGTGCTACGACTGGGGTGTGTCTACCGTGCTGTTGTGCACTCTAATTTGTGCATATGGCACGTGGACCCCGTTGCCGGATGCCCAACATATCAGCGAAAGGAAGTAGAAAGACAGGAGTAACTAGTTACACATAAATATATTTTTGTCTGAGAGATACTCCCTCTATAAATAAATATACAAATCTTTTATATCACAACTTTATACATAAGAAAAATCAAGGGGAATATATATAACATATATAATTATAAAAAACAGAGTTGTTTTTAACACAGTATAGACGAGTTGGTGATGATGGTGTGCCTGCCATCCTGCAATATAGGCCGTCTGATTTATATCTGACAGATAGGAAGGAAACTATGGCAATTCTGCAAAAGGGTACCCACACACCTCTCCACATTTGCAAATAAGGCCTTCCCTCATTCATCCTTTTCTCTAACAAGATAAAATACTCATACAAATGCATCTTGATGTTACATGCAACGCCCGGGCACTATGGGGGTTTAGCTGAGAATATAATACTCAGACAGGCTCACGGTTCTGGACTATGGGCCGCAGGCCCACCCTGCATGTTTGGGGGCCCATGTGTTATACCTCAATGCTTTTCATATTGCAAGTGATCAGTACGGCGCTGGTTTTAGATGCTGTCGCAAGGCGAATACACAAAATTGAATAAAGCACGACAACTGTTGGAATGAAATCGAACGACAGTTCCTAACCAGCAATGAGAGTTGCAGTTCTATCAACGATATTCCATGTGATAAATAATATTGTCTTACTACTCATACACACAGGAAACTTGTTTCACCATGCCAGATTATTACATCAAAATCTCTCAGAGGATAGATCAGTTCGGCAGTTGCGTGCTGCTACTGAAGAATTTCAAAGTTCGATTTTGATTTTGACATCATCCCCTACCGCAAGATATGATTTAGATTTGTACCTTGACCATCCTTTAGCATCAATCATCAAGCGACCATCCTTTCTACTTACGGTATATTGAGCAGGTTCATTCACACCAAGGCTGCGCATGGTAAGAGTAACTTGGCCGTGGTCGCCCAGATTGTTGAACGACTCCCTCGTTTCTCTAGGAATTCTCTATTTGCAAACAAGAAGACATACCCAAACAGTTAGATCAACACAGTGAATCATGTGAAACAACATGGAAAGAAAAAAGAACGAAGCACTTGGGCGGCCAATGCTTACCAAGAAGGTGGACATGTCGGTTTTTGTAAGGACTTTGGTATATGAAGTGCGAACTGCAGCCCAGTCTATTGCCAGTGCAACTACTCATTCGGTTGCCGCTGCACGGGCCGGTGCAGATGGAAGTGCAAGTGTTGGTGCAGGTGCCGAAGCCGCTGCTGCTGCCGGAGACGGTGCTCCTTGTAGAGCTTGGGCCGATGTCAGAGCAGGTGCCGGTGTCGATGCCCGATCCTCCGGTAGATCAGCCTGACCCACTAACGCGGTCGGTGCCCAATCCTCTGGTGGATCAGACTGAGCTGCTGCCGCTATCAGTACTAGAGCAACTGCCGGTGCTCGATCCGTTGCTGAAGGTGGTACCGATGTGTGAGACAGCGGCGATCGTGTCTGGTCTGCTATGATCATCTTTCTAACTTGACTAGGATCTGTGACCGTGATCCCGTTTTTTTCTTCATTTATTTTAAACACGAGAAGGAACAATTGTGGTGTTTTTGTTAAACCAAACTGCAGTTCATCATAGGGATTCAGCTTGTACTCAGACAACAGACTGATCCAATTTTTTCCAGTAATATAAGTGATGGACAGTGCCATTGTTACTAACACGGCATAAGAAGTGAAACCTGCAAAAATAGCCATCGTAGAGCAAACCAAACGGTTTATTCTTTGATCAATGTCACATGGCAAAACCTGCATCGTAAAATTGCAGGAAAAGAACGAAAACATGACATTAAATCAATAAGATTTAGACAATAAATCAATAAGATTTACTTGATGTGACACGAGTGAATCCTTACCATGAAATCACTATGTTGAAGTACTAAACAGAAGATTGATCGTCCAACTACGGGTGGCATGCAGGGGCCCCGCCTACTCCCACAAGCAGGAGAGTCCAAAGGTCATGACAAATCGTATGGACCGAACATCCATGGGACTGGAAATCCTGGTGGGTGCGCTAAACCCTGCAATGCATATAGATATTGGAGTGTAACCATAATTGATAAACCGTCCTCACAAAAAAGATGATCTGGATACTTCAAAATATACAGACTGAATTGAGTGGACAAACATTAACATAGACCATTCTCAGGACTGACCACACACCAAAAGCGGCAGTACTAATAAACAATACAGGTTTCACAAACACAAATCAAGTACTGAACAATAGTACTTACTATAGACAAGCAAAGTTGCACTAATTAAACTCTGCAGACTATTTCTTGCCACCGACCTACGGGATGAACCCCGCATAACTGACTAGGCCATGGACTTCGTGAGAGATGTCTACATGCACCATCACCATCTCGTCAACCTTGGACAACCTAACAGAGTGGTCTCTCCACTCATAAACATGATGATGAAGACATGCCGCATCAGATTTGTTTGGAAGCTTTACAAGAACCACACCCTTCGTAATCGAAGGCACAGCCAGGAAATTGTTGTGGTCAAATACAGCCCCAAGAAAACACTAGTTCAGGACACGTGGCGATAAGGACACAACAACCGGATAGTTTAGCAGTAGAACTCATCCTCAGGTCTTCCAGTTCACACAACATGACTTTGAGAACTTCATCTCCACCGCGGACCTGGTTCTAATTCAAACAGAAACCATATTTTATTACTACCTCTGTTCAGAAATATAAGATGATTTTCGATATTATACTCCATATATGACTACATATACGCATAGAAATGAGTGAACAAAGACACTAGAACATGTCTTCAAAGGCATGAGAGTAGAGGGATTACTTGCTTAATATTCATAAGATCACCCAGAAAGATCTTAATATTCAAAGACACTAGAACATGTCTACATATACGCAAGATCACCCAGAAAGTTGTACTACTAGTACTAGTACTGCGTGTTAGATGAAAAAACACGATCAAGATCGAGAAAAAGATCGTCAAGAAGAGATATTACCTGGACTTGCTTAATGAGGGATCCCGGAGAGGGGGGCTTGGACAGGGCGATGGCTTTGAGCTTGTCTGCGGTAGTCTCAACGGGATGCTTGCGCTTCTTCGTACCATGAGCCTCGACGGTTTTGGCCAGAGCCATAGACATCACGTCGGCCGGTGCTCCAACGTCCATCCAAGAGAGGAAGCTGAGAGAGAAGAGTGAAATGAGGAACAAGATGAGGGAGAAGCGAAGCGAGTGGGGGTTTTCTTCAAGAGAGGAAGCTGAGAGAGAAGAGTGAAATGATGGTTGCTTCATCCGTCCAACTTACTACTGGAAAGGAGGGGCTTTTGTGATTTGACGGCTCATTGGGCATTACTGCGGCACTTCGATCGGCATAGTCTACCGTCACTCTACTACGGAGTAATTTAGTGCATGGGTAGTGGACCCAGATGCTGGCTATCCCACACGTCGGCGAAAGTGAGTAATTTAGTGCATGGCTGGAGGAGGATCCGCACGGTAGAGCGTGTCCACTGTTTTTCTGAAGAAAAAAATGATCACAACAAGTGTTTCCACTCTTATGACAGAGGAGTGCGAAACACGGCAGCCACTTGAACATATACAGTGCTCCTACTACTAGGCATGTGCAGCGGTTCATACGTCAGTACTACATAATCTTGTTGCTAGTGTAGTAAGATATGACGATAACAAATGATGTTGTGTGCATGCCAACTATATGAACAGTAATGTAGTAACATAGTACCGCTTTTTCGACTGTCCGGTCGAGAATGAACGGTGAGATCAGTGTTAACAGAACTAGGTCTACAGCGCACAGGGAGTACGGTGCTAGAGTACTCCACGAAACATGAGCCATATGAAGCATGAATAGTGTTAGGCAGGGTGTATGAAGGCTGCACAGGATGGGAGCAAAAGTTCCCTTCTCGACCCACTTTTGGGTGTTTGGCAGAGTGCATGAAGGGTGCATGAGTCCACACTAGTAGGTTAACACAAATACACGAATAGGAAACAACTATATTGAGATGAGAATGCAACCAAACACACCCACACGCTTTGTGCTACAGTGACTAATCTGCACCGTCTAAGTTTGATCCAACGGTCATGTTGCGCCGAGACATGGACAATGGACATGCACATGCAGAGGGCGCCTAAACACCACTGAAGTCCCTCTGCTTCTCGAGGCGCACGACGTTGGTGATGCAGGGTGCAACCGCCCGCAGAGCCCGCTCCCGGTAGACGGGAGCTAGCTCGTCAAAGACGGCGTCCAATGGCACGAATGGATTCTGTTAATGGAGCCCTGAAAGGATTCGCCCGGCAACGGCGACGACAGCCCGTAACCCCTCCTTGTCCAGCTCCGCCCCCACCATCGCGCGAAGACGACTCAACTCCTCGGAGATATAGGTGAAGAAAGAGACCAGGTCAGGAAGTCGCAGCTCATTGAAGTCGACCGGGTGGTCGAACGGGTTTAGCCCGACAACCGGCATGATCGCACTGGCATGATGGTAGACGTCGTGCAACCGCAACACGTGCGTGGCCACTTGGTTTACCAAGTGGCTGAGGCGATCCTGGACCTCGTCACGATCGGCCCGCTCGCGCTCCAACCGGCTCCCTTACGGCCTATCATATCTCCCGCTTTCTGCAGCAATGCCGACGACGCCTCGAGCATCTTTGTGGTGGACGCATGCCGCTTTTGAAGCTCTCTCAACTCCCGCACATAACGGAGGAGCATGGCACTCCTCTCCTCCTTGAGCTCACGGAGCTCCATGTCCTTGGCCCTGAGCTCCGCATCCTTGGCCTGGTGCTCCTGTGTCAGGCGCCTCACCTCGTACTCCATAATCTGCTGCGCCGCCATGGCACCAGGTAGAACCAATGGGGAGAGGAAGCAAAGCGGGCGAAACAGCTGAAAGGCAATGCAATCTATGGGAAGGCGGAGGGAGCCAGCCGAGGAGCGGGGAATCTTTTGGTTTTCACCATGGTAAAACACCAGTCAACACTTCTCACATCAGGGAGCAGTGGGTTTTACAGGCGGAGTCATCGTGACTAATTGCTGCCACGCCTGCTCCCGTCAATCAAAAAATTAAAAATCCTGTCGCGCCTGGTCCCGTCAATCAAAAAATTAAAAATCCTGCCACACCCAAACACCAGAGCAACGCCTCGGTGGATATTTAAATTTACCTACCGGCAAGTAGATAAAAAAGGGGTGAAAAAACAAATGTGGCAGCAGCCTAGCTAATCGTTCGAACTAGCCCAACTAGCTAGCCACCATGCTTCACTGATGTACTCGGCGGGAAAGGTGATCTTTCATGATTTGACGACTCATTTACTTGCTTTGGTGCTACGACCAAGGAGGACCCATAAAACGCGTGGTAGGGCGTCCCACGTCAGGAATAATATATGTGTGCACCACCCGGGAGGAGCCCGAAACCACGCGGTAGGGTGTGCCACGTCTCGGCACGGAGGAAAAATGTGTGTGTAAAAATATACCTATGGTTTGACCTCGGGACCCAGCCAGTCGGTCAAAAACACCCCACTAGCCACACAGCTTCATCATGCTAACGTGGCATGGAGGATAGATGTGGTTAGCTCCGTCTCGACCAGCCACAACGTCTCTTGTTCTAGGCGATTCTTCTATTTTCCAAAAAAAATTAGTTGTAATAACACCACGGCAAGCTAGCGCTGCTCTTCGTGTGTGCCCGTGCAAAGGTTACACGATGGAGAGAAGAGAGAGATCGCAGACCTGGGACCCATTAGTAAGTGTGTCAATGCTCATGCACGTGTTGACGAAGCACTCCCTCCACTCTACTCAACGCTATCCTATATAGAAACAAGTTATGGGACAAAGCCAACAATCATTGTTGTTTCAGGCTATCGACTTACACTTTGTAGTACAGGTTGCCAGTTCGGATCTCGTCTTTCAGATTTGTTAGTTTTAGGTCCAAATTTGATTAATGACAAGTGGGACCCCCGTGTGTTGTTCCGATATTTTAGTGTAGGATGGTTTTTTTGAACAAACACTTTGCGCGGTTAGACAAGTAACGGCACGAGTTACACGTATTTTGCAAGTTTACGAACAAAAATGACAGTAGCATAGAATATCACACCCACCCCGCTGCTTAGATGCTATGGTGATACAAATTTTGACACTGTTGGAAGTGAGATCCAATGGCTTGGGAGTAGTCTTTGTAATTATGCGCAATTTCCAAACTCTCCAAAGGTTTTTTTTGCAAATAAAACATTCAGGCCTCGTGTGTGCCACTGCATCTTGGATCCAACGGCTCCCCATTGCTCATATTAGGTGCTCCCCGTAGCTTAATTACCCGCTACGGTGATATGAGCATCTAGGTCGTATGATCAGTGATCAGATGGCACATGCATAGTACTTGTACTTTCTGCGCATTTCCCAAACTCTCTCAGCCGTATATTGCAAAAACATTCAAACCTCCTACCGTGGGCCATTAGATCTCCGTGAACTCGTATCACCATAGAATCTATGGTGCGGGAGCACCTCATATTCTCCCGTGCGATTAAACATAAGGTGCTATCGCAGCTTGGATGCTACGGTGATACGAGCTTCAAGGTCGTTTGATCTGAGATCCAATGGCATCTGAGCAGTCTTTGTGCTTGTATGCAGTGGCCAAACTCTTTGGGGGCTTTTCTGCAAAAAAAACATTCCAACCACCGAGGAGGTATTGGGTCACAAATCCAACGGCTCCGAAGAGCTTGTATCACCAAAGCATCTAAGGTGTGGTAGCACATGATATTCTTACATACGGGAGAATATGATGTCCTCCTTCATCTTAGATGCTACGGTGATACGAGCTTTGAGGTCGTTGGATATGGGGTCCAAGGGCATCTGAGTAGTTTTTGTACAAATTGTGTGCAATTCTCATACTAATCAAGGCTTCCTGTAAAAAATATTAAGACATCATGTGAGCTGCTATATCTCAGATCTACAAGCTCCAAGCAACTCGTATCGGCATATAGCATCTAATGTATGGAGGCACATGATATTCTCCCGGTGAGGAGGGGTGGGGGTGCACAACCAATCGGTGATTGGGAGGGTGGGGACAAATATAATCTAAACAACCCGAAACAGAGCTTCACAATTTTATGTAAGGTTGAGGGGTTGACCCCCGACAATCATAGCTCCGCCTAAACACAACATTTGCATGTACTGTAGTACTAGACTTAATATTCATGTTTTAGTTTCATGTTCATTTTAAATATTGAACTGAGGACGATGCATGTCTCACATTTTACTCCCTTCGTTCCTAAATATTAGTCTTTTTAGATATTTGAAATGGACTGGCACATACGGATGTATATAGACATATTTTAGAATGTAGATTCACTCATTTTGCTCTATATGTAGTCACTTGTTGAAATCTCTAAAAGACTAATATTTAGGAGTAGAAGGAGTATTTTTGAATTCGTGTCATACATGCATGGTTTGGAAAAATAGATGCACTATAATTATTGGATTGTTGTTGTGTATGTGCGTGTGTGTCTCTGTGTGTGTGTGTGGTCGTATGCTTGATACATACAAAGTTTTCTCACCTCTATATTGTTCATCTTTTAAATTTGAATTTGCATTGAAAAACTTACTAGGGATACCATGAAATGTGAAATCCATGTTGAGATCACTATATCACAAACTCACTCTTATTCAACAACTCGTCATAAATCAATTACCACGTTGAGATTAGTATTTGCAAGGAAAATACGGGCGTTGTAATACACATAGATTCGTTCGGCAATTTAATAGGTTCCTTTCGTATTCTCGAGTGGTAGGACCCAACGGCGAGCCAGCCAGACCTTGGTTCGTGTTGATCCTAAAAAAGTAAAAATAAAAAATCTGGGCTCATGTCCTTCTGGTGGCGTGCGTGTTACGCACATTAGGCAACCCCAACCTGTCAAGCCTCGGTGTTTCGAGTCGAAATATCTGGTGGCTAGAATTCTAGCCCTAGGAAATTCCCCTCATGTCCATGGTCCATAATGAATATCGATGAACAACGGAGGGATGCTTTAGTAACTAGACAATGTTACCTACCATGCCGAGCACAGTTCAATTCCCTCGGTCGCCGCTCACCAAGGTCACCCGTCAACTGCATTGCCTACTACTACTACTACTACACCAGGATGAGCACAGAATTGAGCCCGTTTGTTCGTGCCTAGTACTTGAGTTAATATATCAGGCAATGCACTGGTACGGAGGGATTATCCTTTTACTCTGCATATATAACTTGTTTGAAGTCTAACTAAGCAAAATGTTTGACCAAATCCTTTCTTAAGAAATACAACAGGACAAATGTATGGCTTGAAAATATATTGCATGATGCAGGTTATGATATTTTTTCGAATCCTAGATCTTAAATTTCAGAAAATCCAAAAGTGACCATAAATTCTTGAAACTGAGCATGGTCACGTGATATAGCACAAATATTACTTTATAATTTTTTTCTTCAATTTGAGACAAGCTACTTATGACAAGTTGCACAAATGAAGAGCTAAAGTATTTTGTAACAAAGACCTGTCACGTTAAGGCGAACGTTTTCACTATTGAAACCGTGGGCTTTTACGTGCCGCCACGAGTCCCACTTCTCATCGGCAGGTGCCGTCCGAGCAAGCGTGTGAGTCGATGGGAGGCGTGTGAGCAGACCGTTGCGCCAACTGACAGGGAGGCGTGCGAGCAGACCGCTGTGCAGGCTCACCGGGAGGCGAGCCCTTTGATCAGGCTCCGCCACCCACCTTCGTCCCAACTGCTCCCACTTTTAATGTCGCCGGTGCCGCAGTTTAAAATTAACCCTACACTATAGGTATCGCTACAATCTTCTCTCTTCCTCTCCGATTCTCCTATCGTCTACCTCCAACTAGCCTGACCTAAACGTACGCCATGCCACATCACGATGGTCTTCCCTTAGTCTTCCAGTTTCCTGAGGAAGACACCCAGCCGGAGTCTCAAGAACATAAGGCGCTTTGGGACGAGCTTGAACTGGCCTTGCGGGAAGACGCCACACCTGTCCCCACTCCTGTTCCGGCTCCCGTTGCCCCGACTACGCCAGCGCCCATCCCCGTGGCATTGATGGGCTGGGAGCCGCACATTGTCGCCGAACTTGATGCCACGGGGTTCCATGAGATCCCCGCCAACTTGAAGCTAGGCCAACGTCCAAGAGTACGCCAACAACGGCACAAGACACACAAAACACGGCAGAGGAACCGCTTCCCACCGCAAGACGCCCCCGCCGCCATCGCGTAATATAAATTTTCCATGAAAAACGTTCGGATTGCCATGCTTAAAATCTGAACGTTTATCATTTCCATTTATTTTATATCGATTGTCGTATAATTTAAAATCAGAGTGTGACTGAACAAAGTCTATGGTTTGATCGATTGAATGTTCTGCTAGAGCCATATCAAATTAAATATAAAACGTCATCAAGCCACATGTATTCCTTGTCATCCAACGACCTAGGCTGCTTCAATGTCGAGCAGTCAACACGTTTAGTGTGCAGTTAATTTCATGCCAAAAATAGTGCTAATCACATAATAACACGCAAATAATGTCCTACTTAATATCCACATGCACTTAATATACTTCCAAATTAACGTGCATTGCATGTACACACTAACTAGTGCTGCTAGTACGTGAAACTGGTGCCGTAACTTGTGAACGCGTCCAGATATGGTCAACGGCAACATCGCCGCTAGTTCTTCGTGTTTGCCCGTGCGTCTAAACGCAGAAGGGAGGAGAGAGAGAGAGCACACATGGAACCCACCAGTAAGTGAAGGCGAATAGTACTAAAAATAATATTACATGTTATCCATTAAATAGGCTGTGGTAATATAAAAACATCATGTGAACAAAGGGGGGTACAACAAACATTGTTGTTCTACATATGTTTCCTATTGACTTGCGGCTTGAAGGCCCTAGTCGTATGTTCGATCCTCGTCCTTTATTTTTTTTTAAATTTGTATATGGGCCCAAATTTGTTTCATGACATGTGGGCCCCTCGGTGTCTAGTTTGTAGCACTTTAATTTGTGGGTCGAAATTTGTTTCATTCCAAGTGGACTATCGGTGTGTAGTTTTGTAGCTTATTTATAATAATTAAAGAGAACAACAGAGTTTTTTGCAATAATACCATGGTGCGACGTTGAAGGCGAGAAAGGACGTGCGAGAGAGCGGTGACCGAGCCAGAGGGAAATCAACTAGGGGAGTTGCGGGGGTTGCAATGGTGTTTGGAGTACTTGTGGGCCAAATGCTACGAAAATATAATCTAAACCGACCAGAATAAATGCCTACACAAATTAATCCAAGGTTGGAGTGCCCCTCGCAATGTAAATAACTCCGGCTTTGCGAGGGATGGAGAGGTAGCTTCAATGCGTGGAAGATACGGTGTGAGAAAGCAAGGTCAATCGAGAGACATATAGATAGAGAGACAAAGTGAGTGTGGTCCGTCATTCATTGAAAAGATATATGCTCTGGAGAGATATTGTCCGATTGAGCTTTTCGCAAGGGTGAGGGCTGTAAGATAGAGCTTGAGAGATGATCTAGTCACAGACATGTAGATATATTTTGTGCGTGGGAGGAAGCAAGGTCAATCGATCACATAGGGTCGTTGTGCGATCGAAAGAGTGAGACGGGTTGGAGAGAGTGACCTAGATAGACAATGTGCGTGAGAGAGTGTACAATGGGAATAGGTCTAATTGGGCTCAAACATGGTGATATATCGTTTTTGTCCGAGAAAGAGTGAGGTCAATCGAGACATACAAAGAGAGAGAGGGATATATATATATATATATATATATATAGAGAGAGAGAGAGAGAGAGTGAGAGAGAGAGATTGAGCGAGCGTGGCCCGCCATGAGGTCGAAAGAGTGTGGGCGGCTTGGATGGACTGACCTAGATACACAATCTGCGTGAGAGAGTATAGAGTGTGTATATCGAGGCCCGAACAAGGAGATATATCATTTGTGTATGAAAGAAAACGAGGTTAAATGAGACTCAGATAAAGAGAGCAAGATTGAGCGAGTGTGGCCCGCCGTTCGGAAGAAAGAGTGAGACTGTCTTGAGGGAGTGACCTAGATAGACAGCGTGCGTGCGTGCGTATGAGAGATTGGGGGGCTTGCTTGGCAATGCATGTATTAATTTAGTGCGAGAGGGTGAGAGGGAGAGGGGGAGAGAGAGAGCTCGGCATGGGGTGCAATGGCGTGTGTGTGAGGTAAATACATTTGGTAACAAAGTGGAAAAAGGGGGTTGTGTACTTGAGAAGGTTAGAGATCGAAACATGGAGAGAAAGAATGAACATGTGTTGGAAACTGATATCTTCCTAAGGTGGTTAGGAGAG
>NC_041387.1:602244720-602291079 GCF_002162155.2 Triticum dicoccoides | reverse complement strand
GACTTAATATCGATGTTTCAATTCGGTGTACATTGTAAGGTTTGAACTGAGGACCATGCATATGGGTAATTATTTCGAATTCGTGCCATACTAGGTTTTGAAAAGTTGACATTGACTCGATTTGTTGTGCTATTTTGTAGGTCATATGTTTGAATCCATCCAAAAGTTTTCTCACTACCATGGTATTCATCATATACATATGAATTTGTATTAAAAAGTAGCATGGATACAGTGAAATGCGAAATCCACGTTAGAATTGGAGATCGCTACGTGACACACACTCTAATTCAAATAACAAATTATGTGACACACACTCTAATCCACGTTAGCATGGATACCGTGGATACCTTTTCGATTTTTCCCAAATAACTACTCATTAATTAATTTATAGTACTCCCTTTGTTCACTTTTATAAGGCCTTGAAGGCATTTCAGACAATGTGCAAAACAGTTCATTTTAAGTTGTCTGAAACGACTTGCAAAGGTGAACGGAGGGAGTATCTCGTTTCGAATGACTAATTATTGCAAGGAAAACACAGGCATGGTAATACATGCAGATTCATTTGCAAATGAAAGAAGATTCGTTTGCATTCTCAAATGTAGGCGCACCAGGCAGACCAGGGTCATGTCGTGGTGGTCGCGTGTGTCAGACGGACGCGTAGCACCCAACCACCCACGCCCCTCCCCCCTCCAAAGGACGATGACAAAATAAGTTCGCGCTTCCACGTTTCAGATTGAAATATCTGGCGGCCCCAATACCAGCCCTGCAAAATCTCCCTTCTCCATCGTCCCCTTCCACGCCCAGATTGCTCAAATCCCTAATTCTCCGCCAACCCAAGCAAAGTCGAATCACCCCTTGTCTCGTCTCTTTCCCCACCTCTGTGCCGGACAACGATGACGAAGACGATGGGCGCGCTTCACCACCGTACCGGAGCTACCTCATCTACGTCCTCATCCACCGCACCGGGTGGTCCAACGACAACATCGGCCGCCGCAACCGACGTGCCTCACAGACACTGACTTCCACCGCATCAGGTGCGCTTCACCGACGCCGTCTCCCAGCTCACCGGGGCTACTTCACCGAGCACATCGTCGCACCTTCACCAACGGTCTCGTCCACTGCATAGTAGCACTCCACTGCCACTCAAGATCTGCACCCGTGCGCGGCCAGCCAATGCCAGCGTATCACCCTCAATGACTCTGAAGTGACCCGCACTCTAGCTAGGCGAGCATGCCCAAACGCCGGCCCGAACTAGGTATCCACACATCACTCCCTTGTGCATTGTTCCGACGATGTTTGTATATCCTTTCACTGCTCTCTTAGCTTACACGCCTATGCAACGCTGACTTTAACTCTTATTTCTTCTGGAGATATCATCTGAAACAAGCAAATCCATTTTTAGCAAAGCATGATGGCGCTACGGGATCTGGTACACATCCTGCACACCCATATAACCTTGTAAGTATCTGTCCTCTGGTACAACATCAAGGTCGATTCCTCTTATTTGATCAACCATTCGCCGTGTCAAAAACGCAGAGGGGGATGCAAGGAGCACAAGGCCTGCACATCCAAGCAAGTGGTAACATGGACTTGTACATGGAACATCCCAAGTGCAAGCAGAGCTGCAGTGAGCGTGTACAATGAGCTAGCATAAGTCCTACATTTCATTTAATTCGTACTAGCATTCGTGTATGATTTGTGTGCAGTGGCGGATCCACGAATTCAAGTTACCAGGGGCGAACATTTAACTTAAAAAATATGAAGGCACTTGCACTCTAGAAAACAACATAACTTGAGAAATGTGAAGCTACATGCACTTTGAAAACCAGCTAATGATCCAAAGTAGTTCAGATTATAAACACTAAATGGTGCAAGCACCAAAAAACACAAAATGAAACATGGTGTACAAGGACTGCAAACATGGTCTGTACCTGCTTGAATTATTCACTCTCTGGCTGAAAATATCGAAGTGTAATTGCACCTATAACCAGTGCGCAAACTGCATATCAATATATCTATCCTGCACAAGTATGCCAATAGTTTCAAACAATAGATTAGAAAAGTATTTATGCTATGTTGTCATGATACGGGGACTTTCTGGTAGATGGCCTCGACGTTTCCTCAAGCTATGAAAATGCACTATAATTTCCTTGTCATCAATGCCTGCAAATTGCTATGTCTCTCTCAACATAGCAGATCATCATTAGACACTAAATCCTTCAATGAGCTTGCAAAATGCTTGCATTAGATCCCTCATTAGGCACTATATGTTCATCACCAGGAGCATGTAAAATATTTGCATCAAATCCTTCATTAGCAGTCTGTTCATTAGACACTTCAGGCTCAAGAACAACATGAGCTTGTATGTTTGCATCGGAAACTTGATTAGATACATCAGATTCAATTAGTTCAGTATTGATTAGGGGAGTTATAAAATAAGTAGAAACTGGTTTCATTTTCTCATAGATTCCCTACATACAAGCAGTTTTACAACACCGTCATGTTTAACTATTGGCCAGAAATTGAAGAGTTGAATTAGTTATAATCAGGGATGTGATGTACCTGCTCGTTGCGCATGCTAATCCTGCAAGCTGCGACTGTCCATTTGCGCAAGCTCGATGTCATGCCCGTGCTGCCGCCGCTGCCTCCCTCGCAGGCTACACCCAGGGTTGGATCTTCACCTTCTTGTCCTTCCGTTCGCTTGAAGCCCGGCGACCGCCCTCCAACAAGGGCGCAAGGACGTGCTGTGTCGGTCTGTCCAGCGGCGGCTAGGTTAGGAGCAAACCAGACTGGAGGCTGAAGCGAATGAATTGGGATTTTTCCTGCTGTCAATCAATATGGGAGGCCCTCGTTTGGGCCGCGAGCCTGCTATAGGGCCTGCCTTGCACTTATGTTATTGGCCCATCCAAATTGAAATAGTTTTGTTCATTTTTTACATTATCTGCTCATGCATTGGGATGAACAAAACTAGCCTGGGCCAACCTGGACGACTCAAACTAGGCGCACACTTTCCAGCCACCCGAGGCGGCCGCCCATACCAGCCCCTATGGTGGTGTCGTCCCTTTTTGCGTGTATGATTGGGGTAGTGAAAAATATTCCAGTGGCGCTTTTGATTTACCCATAGAATGGTTGAATTGCTTGTTTCTATGAACTGAGTTCGCCAATAATGTGAAGGATGCCAGTCTTTTCATCCTATTGTAGATTTCTTAGGTCTCAATATGCCAAAAGTAATCGCATGAAATATACAGTAAAAGCCAGTGTGATGTGTGTGGCTACAACTAGTCTGACTACACGTCCTCATATAACATATCAAGGACGCACCATCTTACCAGATTAACCATTCAACTTCCCAATGCAGTGTGGGAAGAAAGAAGTATTGGGACTGCGTATCCAAGCAATTGATGCCATGGACTCTTTCGTACAACCTTGTAAGCGAAAAAGAAGTTGCAGTGTGCCTATACAAAGAACTAGCGTAAGTTTAGTTACCTGCTTCTCGGAATTTTAGTTAGGCACTTATTGAAAAATTGTTCAATTACGGTGCTTGGCTTAATTTAGTTTGCTACTGATTACATTATGCCACAGCCTATTAATCCTATTATAGACTGCGCCTATCTATGTATTTGATACTTACTGTTAAGAATTACCTGTTTGCCTGAACTTAAATAGCTACTTGTTTGTTTAACTGCTTTGTTGCTGCAACAACGGGTTACAATGATGTTAATAACTACTTTTTATCATCCAATTGAAACTCTTTAATTCCTTGTTTGTTTAACTGGTTTGTTGTTATAACTCCCAGTTGAGATGCTTTGTTAACTTCAACTTTTCTGAATCCAATCGGAACTTTAATGGCAAAATAGGTTAGCCCAAGATCAAAGAGCGAGGTCGCCATGGACGTTGTATCATCCCACAGCAGTGGCACCGGCCCAATCGTGCATTATGAATTGCCAATTGCTGATGCTCTAGAGGCAAAACTAGTGGCAGAAAGAGATTTTGCTTCTGCACTTAGAGATGAAGTTGACATGTTGAGGAAGCAAACATCACAATCACAAGCTGTACTGAAGACAACCATTAAATATTTGGTGGATTTCAAAACGAAGCAAGCTGAGACTGACCACATTGTTAAGGTCCTGAAGGAAAAAAGAAAATTAAATTCCCACTTGGTAAATCATAGGTGAAATGTTCTTTCCATCGTTGAATAACATTTGTGTTGTTTGTTCAGGTAATCAATCAAACCATTTGTTTTAGAGACCATGTAATAATTGTTTTTTGTTTTTTTTGGTTTGTAATTTTATTTGAGCACAAGTCTGTATTAATTGATAAGACTCGGAGATATTTCATTCTGATTGTTGTGCCAGACCTACAAATATGCCAATCGGGCTGAATGTGCATTCATCAATAATAGTAGTATAGATGGACCATAAGTGGCACGCATCAGAAAGGGCCAAGATGTTGTAGTAGCTTGGCTAAAAAAAGGATGTTGTTGTAGCGAAAAAAGTACAGCGGCCTGGCTTATGTATGTTAGTTGATATTATTGATCCATATACACTATAAGTTATTATATGTCGGTTAGTTCTGTACATTCTTGGTTGATTGACTTGGTATTTGAATATTGATACATCGCTTGTGTACATATCTAAATGGGAGTACACATTATGATGTGTGTGACATTTAAGTTGGACATGAAGTGTTCCAAATATTCGAATTCACCTTAAACTGGATTCTAGCTTCTGAATTTGAGTATCGGCATTTGTAAACCATATTCATATATGACAGTGGAATACATCTTTGTTGTCCTTTTGAAGATATATAAAAACACATAGAGTGATTTATAAAGATTCGTATAGGAATACAAAATGGATTTGAATTTAGTTGCCAGGGTAAACGTGGATACTTATTGTCCCAAAATTTGAAAGAAGCGGTAAAATGTCCACTCCCACGTCGGCTGCCCGAAGCCAAGTGTTTGGGAGATAGAAATTATTTTCTACCGATTACATGGACAATCCATCGGCCCAATTTCCACTGCTCTAAATAGGGGTAGGTTAGTAACTTCAATTAGATGCGACACGACCGCCTCTGAGCCCATTCCGACACGGTGGGCGCCAAACATGGGCGGCAAAACAAATTTGATTCAAGCTCGTCCAAAAGACCTCTGTTTCTTCCTCCATTTCCCCATTCATACAAGGTGGGCAGCAAAACAAACTCGACTCGGCCAAAATCGATGTAGGCAAATATTTTCAATAGGGGCAGGTTTGTAACTTCACTCAGACGTGACACAACCGCCCTACCTGTCAGCCCCGTTCATACACCGTGGGCGCCAACCACCCTGTCCTCGCCTGAAATCGCTCTGGGCAAATATTGGCGAGATGCGGGATTACCGTCCTATCCCCAACCGACGAGACATCCAAATTTTAAATGGGGGCTAAGTTCGTAACTTTCCCATATTTTAGACAGGTGCATCCCAAAAACATAGTTCCCCATACCTCTCCCTCCATTTTCCCATTCATACCCGTCCGTGCTAGAACACCATCCCCACACCAGCCTTCGTCCGCCACCCCATCCATCACCACCGTCCTCCACCCCATCCATCGCCTCCGTCCTCCACCACATCCATCGCCATTGTCCTCCACCATGCCGGAGCGCCTACCAAGACCGTGTCGTCCACTGCTAGAGATGGACGTTTCTCATCCACGGCGACGGACCAATAGCCTTGCATCGTGTCCTCTCGCTTCATCGGCGCCGTCGTCCTCTTTGTCGGGGCTGCTCACACGACCTTCTCTTCCACCGCAACTGGACTTATCCCCTAATGCACCCGTCTACGGTCGCAGATCTGCTTCAACGCCACCTACAGCCATCGCACCCCCGATGCCTACACGGCGCCGCAAGAGAGGTGGTACTTCATATCTCCTCAACTTTTTGATCTCAACCAGAAAATAGATCTTAACTTGCTTACTCTACTTTCTTTTCAGCTCTTAGAATTTATTTCTTAGTTCGAAGCAAACAATGGATGCTAAATATCATTTCTCTGGTTTGTAGCTTCAAATCTGCCATGGCACAATCATAATACGGTTTAATTGATCATGTTGGTTCCGTGGTGGTTTCTTTAATAGAAATCGGAGGGGAAACCCTCTTTTGCCAAAAAAAATATGCTTAGAGTTTCCCCCTTTTATGATCACTATACGATCAGAATACGTGCTTGTGTCATAATAGCACTGCTCCACCCATCAAGCTAAACAAGCTTAGTTGTCTAAATACGAATATGATATTATTAAAACAGAGTCGTTTAATTGGTCAGCTAAATGTTCCTAAATTAGTTTCGAAAATGCATGTTTGCCACTCGGGTGTGTATCTCTATAGGGTGCCCACTATGGGCCGGCCCACCCTGGGATTTTGGGTCATCCCAGGCCCCGATTCCCCTCGGTTCTGCTGCATGCTTCCGATCTCTATTCGCCCCCAGCCGCCTGCCTCACTGGCGACTTGCCGTCCTCGAACGGCATGACTCTAGGAGGAGACACCGGACTAACAGGAGGTTAGGAGCCGCTCGCCCAACAGCGTCACCGCTGCCCGGGCGGGCCGCCATGCCTACCTTCCCAGTCCGTTCAGGGCTGAGTCGTGCAGCACTAGGGCTGGACAAAAGGCTCGAAGCTCGGTGAGTCTAATGAGCACTCGGCTGCTCGACTCGTTTGAGCTCGGCTCATTTTCTTAATGAACCAAGCCGAGCAGCAATTTTTGCTCGTTAACACTAACGAGTTAAACAATCGACATTGCAAGTTTCGTGAGCAACTCGTTAAGCTCCGTAGTAGCATAATTTTGTTCATTATAGAGAATTTCCGGTGACTTCGATCACTCCTAAGTCTATGAACGGGCTATTTGCCACATTCACATCTTTCTCGTCTTCTCATATTCTCGATTTATTGAGTCCTACTGGCTAGACCAACGTATGTTTGTGATTATATGCATGTGACATATCGTTTTTACTGATGCATTTTCCTAGTGAGCTGATCGCGAGCGCTCGCGAACATATAATGAATCGAGCCAATCTTTATATTTAGCTCATTATCCTTAATGAGCTTAACAATCTGAGCCTTAACGATCACGAGCCTTAACGACTCGAGTCTTAATGAGCCGAGTAGCTCGTTAGTCCAGCCCTATGCAGCACCCACCAAGCCAACACGATTTATCCTGAGATACGTCCTCAACACTCAGCAGCCACTCCTCACCACCCATTTTCTAATTGATTCATTACTCATTAGGCAGGACTGTCATTAGGGTTTGTTGTGTGCTCAATGCTACATACACTTAATGGTTCAGATGTATTTCGGTAATCTTTAGTACCTCTAAAGTTCACAGGGTTTTCAAAATTCCGACCCTCAGAATAGACACTAGTCATTTTGGATTGTTGGTCGTAGTGACATTGACCCAGATTACTACTGCAAGCCAGGTTTGTTGACAATTTTACTTGTCTTTCTTACTCATTCGATATAATATCCAATTATTCACGTCGAATAGTTGCAAACAATAAGTGCCAGACAAACTTCTTGATTCAGATTTTGCACGGTCTCTTACTGTTGTTACAATTCCGCATACTTGTCCTAGTAAGCTCACAAGTAAATGATTGATTCACTACATCTATGCTTGCCTTGTCATATTTGTTGTCAATATTATTTTAGGGTGGACCACCCTGTTTCTAAATACTGGAACCGTAGACATGAGTGAATAGTATTTCTCTATGTGATCTCTTCCATCATGTGTGGGCAACGAACATTGCATTGTATAGAAAGAAAGTGTCATTTCCAAATTTTACGTAGGTTTCAATCTTTTACATGGAATACAATCTGCCTACTTGCTTTGTGTCGCACTACCAACACTCCACCCTTGAAGCTAAACATTATGCCACTCACAATTCCTTAGTTTATTTGTTCAAATACGAATTTCATATGATTCTAATGCTCCTACTTCAGTTTTGAAATGTGTGTCTGCCTGTTATAGAGACATAAGGGGTTTGTATTTCTGTGTGTGGTCTGATCAACACGGTTGGGGGTGAACTTTGCGTATGCAGGGGTTTATAGGGAGACACTCTTCGAGTTGAATCCGCAATGCATTCCATAGATAATCTGACTACTTTTTATGTTTTCATGAGTCTCATATTCTGAACAACATCATAATGATTATGAGCTTGCACGCATGAAAAGAATAAAGAAGAACAATGCCATGGTTGTCAAACTTGGCATTAAGGGACTGAAAACAAGTCTGGATGCAATGCAATGCAAACGCTCTCCAACTACAGATTCATGCTCAGAATATGATCCTAACAGTGATTCTTAGCTAGAGGGAGACCTAAGTCAATGTAGCTCCCTAGTGGAGGAGTCAGAGGAAAATGCCCTATCTTATTCACCCATCAAGGTGCTTGCTCTAACTTTCCAAGGTTACATTGGTCGCACATATCTTGCAACTGATGCTTTGCATTGCTTCTACTTTGTTGAACTACCATTAGCTTAGTTTACACATAGTGTATGTGAATACGCCCTGCTTATCCATTTTCAGTACATATTCCATCTGTCATCATACCATATTTATCCATTCAAATGATGTTCTTGTGTATCAGACGTTCAAAAGGAAGAGGGTGATTGCTGATTGTGGAGGAGCACAAGCAAAGTATTTGGAAAAGGTAGTGGCACCTGGTAAATCAAATAGCCCATTAGGTGTAGTTGCAATATCACCTGACCGACAAAACACCCCAACTCTAGCAGACTCTAGCCCACTACACTGGTCATTTTTGATGCCCCAACTCAGCAGACCCCTACTGCAGCAAACAGTATGATTATGCTAGTTGACATAGCACCAGCTCTACGACGCAAAAACCCCATTCCAGCAAAGAGTACACCAAATCCAGTTGCCAAATCCCTTTTCGAACCAGAGAGAGCCCCAATTGCAGCAAATAGGACCCCTGTTCCATTTCTTCCCAGTTTAGAAGACGAAGCTTATATTGTTGTCAGGAACTTTGTGCGCATCTTTCCTTCATGGAAAGATTATATCACAGACACAGAACAATTTCTAGTCTTCCTCCGCAACTTACGCGTAAGTAATGTACTAATGTTATTCATGGTCATTACTGCATATGTTTCTGCTGACAAAAGACACAAGATTTCATTCTTTTAAATAGGCGAGGAGCAACCTGGATAGTCAAGACGAGTAAGGGTTGGTTGCGCTTTTCAAGCACTCGTTGATGAAGTACCGTTCCTAACTTAGGCAAGCGCACTTCGATGGCAAGCCTCTAAACGAAATTTCTGTGAAGTCTCCGGTGCTACATTTATCTGACGGAGACTGGAATAATCTTGTTACACATTGGTCTCGGCTGTAGTGTAAGGTATTGTCTATGATATCACATCACAGTTTGAACTACATTTCTGCATTTGCCTTAATGTCTCAATTGTACGAAAACTGTTAGCAGAAGAACATTCGTTCTCAAGGGACCACATAATCTCACAACTATACTGCACACTGCATTGCTCTTGTGAGTACCTCTTGCCCTGTATGACCATACTTTCTTTCATAGTTGTTTGATTATGTAGCATCACTACACATGTTAGCCTCGTAATCGTCCATTTGGTGGTCATTATAAGATCCGTATGGAATCTTACATAAATTTAGAATCAACCCAATGCTTTTGAAGAGGTTTAGCTCTGCAGTCCTCTTGTAAGGACTGAACATCGTCTATCACTGTACTTACATTAACAGCTACTCCCTCCATCCCATAATATAAGAACATTTTGTACAGTACACCAGTGTTCAAAACACTCTTGTATTATGGGAAGATGGATCAGTTCTTTGTGTATCATTCTGCATCTTATCTCCCTCGCCCACCATTTACTAAAAAAGATTAGATCTATATTTAATCTTACCAGCAAGTAGAATACACAGACAATGCCAGTGCAGAAGTGTAACCCAGTGCTCTTGTCAATACATTTTGTCCTATAATGCTTGTACTTCCATGGATTGGTAGTTGATTATGTAGCATCAATCTACATCTTATCTTCATTATCCTCTATCCCTTCCAGTATTATCATATCTATAATTACTCTCTACAAAATGTAGAGTACAGGAAATGCTTATGAAGAAGATTTTGTGCTGAAATTCTTGAGTTATCCTTCCCTTGACATGGATAAGGGCATTCTAAAGTCGGTGTTAACTGTTAATGCAAGTCAGTCCTTCTAAAGCCTTTATCCTCAAGTTTTGTTTAATTTGCTCATACTCCCTATTAGTTTGTTGTTTCTACCAAAATGCATGTTTACAAGAACCGTAAGTACTAAGTTTTACTTGTAAAACCAAATTCCTTATTCATACCATGCACATTACTCAATACTCCCTATATGTATGCTTGTTTTTGTGGATCTATAATCCAATGTGTGGTGAAGTAGCCCACATTTGCATCTTGTCATCTCCTGTTTTATCTTACTGATGTGGCTGATGATATGAACAACATGCCATGCACATTAACCAAAATAGATACAATGATTTTCTTTGCCCTTCATCTATGCTTGTTATATTGACATGGTAATCCAATAGTGTGGTGAAGCTCCCCGCATTATGAACAATGCCAAATTATGCTATTGATATTTTGAACTTACTCTTTATTTTCTAATTTGAAATTGGATGGAATTTACAACACAGTTATCATCTTTGTTTATACACGTGCAAAACCTGTCATCTCTCTGCTTTGTTTCAGGGTGATATGCCTGATGGCATGCACAAGTCTGCTGAAGGCTGTGAGACAAACCCAACATATATTGAAGCAAAGAAGGCAAAACATCTTGAAGATAGCGAGACAACCCCGAAGTCTTGTCTTGATGCAGTGTTCAAGTTACTTGAGACTAGCAGTCAGACAAGCTCACAGAATTCGTTGTCTGAATCAGTTCGACTTCTTCAGTCCCAAGTTCTAGCAGAAAGGCATTCTGCAACTCAACTTCGACTTGAAGTCCTATCTCTAAGAAAGATTGCGGAGAACACCAATGAGAACCTCATTGCTAAACAACTACACCTGGAAGCTATGACCGTCATGCTAGGCCGGTCTCATAGCCTTGCTCAGCAACTTGCGCAGCAGTTCCCCCGCAAGGCTAACCTTTCTTGAACTGTCTTGGAAGTGGTCTCGGTTCAGTATTATTTTGTTATGCTGCAATGGAGCCCAGTTTTTGTAATCTGCTTCTTCGTTGCGCTTTATGATCACTGGTGACGAACTTCGATGCCCAGTGGATGTAATATACCTTAAATCATTTATTGTATAGTGTAGGTTTATTCTTAGTTACTATGCCGTAATTTCTTTATTGTATAGAGTAGGTTTGTTCTTAATTCCTACTAGTTACTGCCATCATTCGCTATCTGGAAAAAAATCAGGTGTACTCAACCGAGCCGAAACATTCGACTCTAACGGGCCTGGTTTTTAGCGAGCCACAATTGGGCCGGTGAAAGGATCGATATGGTTGACTAGAGGGGGGGGGGGTGAATAGGCAACTAACATTTTTTAGACTTTTCTTTAACAATTTAAAACTTGCAATGAAATAGGTTGTCTAGATGTGCAACTACGTGGACAACCTATATGATGCAACGACAATGAGCACACAAGCAAGCAATGGATATAGCACAAGTAAGCTTGAAAAAGTAAAGGGATAAGATAACCAAGAGTGGAGCCGGTGGAGACGAGGATGTGTTACCGAAGTTCCTTCCTTTTAAGGGGACGTACGTCTCCGTTAGAGCGGTGTGGAGGCACAATGCTCCCCAAGAAGCCACTAGGGCCACCGTAATCTTCTCACGCCCTCACACAATGCGAGATGCCGTGATTCCACTATTGGAGACCTTGAAGGCGGCAACCGGACCTTTACAAACAAGATTGGGGCTATCTCCACAACACTTGGAGGCTCCCAATAAACCTGCGAAGCTTCACCACAATGGAGTATGGCTTCGAGGTGACCTCAACCGTCTAGGGTGCTCAACACCCAAGAGTAACAAGATCCGCAAGGGATAAGTGGGGGGAATCAAATATCCTGTGGTGGAAGTGTAGATCGGGCACTTGTCACCCAATCCCGAGCAAATCAACAAGTTTGATTGGCTAGGGAGAGAGATCGAGTGAAAAAGGAGCTTGGAGCAACAATGGAGCTTGGAGATGGAAGAGGTAGTCAACTAGAGGTAGAAGACGCCCCTTTCATAGTCGTGGACAAATTCCAACCGTTATCCACATGTTCAGCCCGCGATACACGGTACTACCGCTCCAGGGGCGCGGTACTACCGCGGGGCTGTGCGGTACTACCGTGGCTGACCACGGTACTACCGCGACAGCGACACAGGCCGGAACTAGCCTAATAAGGGGGCAATACTACCGCTCGCGCGGTACTACCGCACCCACCTGCGGTACTACCGCAAGGCAGGAAAGTCTCGGCCTGGGAAGGGCACGGATGAACTAAATTAAATCCGTGCCTACTTCCGCTGAACCGGAGGAGGTGCAAAAATCCGACGCGGTACTACCGCCCGCGAGGCGCGGTACTACCGTGCTGGCGCGGATGTAAAAATTACATCCGCGCCTACTACCGCGACACTGCGGTACTAAGTAGGAGGACCACGGTACTACGACTCCTAGGGAGCGGTACTACCGTGGGCCTCCGCGGTACTACCGCGCTGGACGAGCGGTACTACCATGGAGGGCGCGGATGTAAAAAATTACATCCGCCCCTACTACCGCACCAGAGCGGCACAAGGCCAGGGAGCCTCGGTACTACCACTCCAGAAGGGCGGTACTACCGTGACACCCAGCGGTACTACCGCGTGTGCTTGCGGTACTACCGCCAGCACAGCAGTAGTCGTCAGATTTCTGTACAACCAAGATAACGAATGGAGGCTCCAAAAAGCAGGGAAAGGAGGAACAAGTGTACGTGTTGATTCCACCCAAACCTTTCCGACGTGGACCCCCTCTTAATAGTACGGCTCTCCTACGACTCAAATCCACCAAAGAGAAATGTAGAACGACGCCGACTTCAATAGTCTCCGAGGGGCACCGAATCGTCTCATGCCTAGATATGAATAACCTGAGAAACTCAAGGCACATGATTAGTGTACAAAAGCATTGTCATCAATCACCAAAACACCTGAGGGAAGAATATGCCCTTACAATCTCCCCCTTTTTGGTGGATTGATGACAACACAGGATTTGCATATGGATAAGATAATTTAGAGCAGGGGCAAACCCCACCTCTCTAAAATATAGAAGGGCTCCCCCTAGATGTGTGCACTTTAGATGAATGCTTTGGACTGCATAGCACACAGACTAGGATCAACACTCCCCCTATATTTTAGAGACTAAGACATGATAATAAGCAAAGCAAGGAATAAAGATAGCACAATATAACACGAGCTCGCTAGGATAGATAGAGTGCATATGTCTTACACCATATGAAGTAAAGCTACCGAGGTTCAACCGAGAAAGAAGCAAACACACGACACAAACGAGAAAGCAGCAAACACACGACACACTCGCAAATCCCTACACTCTCTCCCCCTTTGGCATCGAGACGCCAAAAAGGCAGAGAGGACACCTACACATAAGAGGTGGCTCAACCAGAGAACTCGTCCCAATCCTCTCCATCGGATGCCTCGGCAGCAGGGATGGTCTCCTCGACATCCTCCTCAGACTCAGTCCACCTGTAGCCCTGCTTCTCCATCCACTCGGCTTCTGGAGTGATGTGCTCCTCAGACCCGCCAGACACTGCCTCACCATAGAGCTGCAAGATCTTGTTGTCCCGGCGACGACTCTCCTTGGACGCCACGTGAGTCCTGTACTGCCCCTTGGCTTGCATGCAGAAAAGAGTCTTCATCTTGTCCTTCAGCTTCTTGGCCCATGATGGCATAGAGGCACTCTCGGAAGGTCTAGTAGCATGGCCCTCAGCAACATCCTCGGGGCCAGGATCCTCCTCATCAATAGCACTCCGAGCAGCAGTCGCCTCGGCGCGAGTAGTGGTGTTGGCCCAGTTGGGTTTGATACACAGGAAGATGGGCTCATGGCGAACCCAGTCAGGAGCAAGAAACTCATCAGCAGGAAACATCTTCTCCCAAGTCTTCGAAATCAGCAGAAACAGATAGGGCCCATAGATAGGCACCTTGCGGTTGAATACTGCAAACCGGAGCTCACACCACATGATGTGTGAGACATCAAGTGGTTGTGACTGAGACGAACGAGCATCCTCGCAGATGAGCATCATATCTACCATATAGGCATGAACCTTGTCTTTATCACCGATGCGAGGAAACAAGGAGTTGCGGAAGATGCGATACATGATATCCAGGAAAGGGTTGAGCACCAAAGTTGTCTTGCCATTGGCGAGTGCCTTCTCAACCATGAAAGGGGTAAGTCTGTCCTTGCTGGCAGAATCAGCATTGGCATGCGGGCGAACACCCACTGGAGAGGCGAGACCATCATCAGGAACATGGAGGAGATCCATGAACTCCTTCCAGGTAGCAGACAGCTTACGGCCGTTGGTCATCAAGGCCATCCTCCGTTCCTGATCGGAGTGAAAGTAGACTGAGGCAAAGAACTGACAGATGAGCTCAGGGTGATAGTCGAGGTGGAAGGTAATCACATGCTCAATGCCAAACTGCTCCACCAAGTCCAGAGCCTCTCCAAAGTAGTCACGAAACTTGTCCTTCCTCATGTGATGCATATCAATCCACTTCGCCTCCACATAGGTGTTCTGCTTGTTCTTGATGACATCTAGATAGATGTTGACCTGTTGCTTGTTCCAGAATGACTCACAGACTCTGAAGGTGGCACGCGGGTGCACATAGGGGTGAAGCTACCTGAGACGGACATAATCAGCTTGGGCAATCTCATCCATGCCCTTAGCGGGCTCCTTGTGCTTGCTAGCAGAGTGCTTGATATTGCGCTTGGAGGCAGACGAGCCTTCTGGTACTTCACCTGGGTTGTGCAAACGCTTGGAGTGAGTGTCACGACTGGGGTTGGACCGGCGAGAGCCACCACCTGAGACACACATGCAAAACACCAAAGACGCGAAAGGATCAATGCAAAGGCCACGAACAAGCACAAGAAACCCATAGAAGACATACGAGAAAGTTGGCATGCGAAAGAAGTGAGCCACGGTAAAACTGCCATTGCATGCGGTACTAAAAGATTAGTACTGCTCCAAACGCGGTAGTACCGTGCGAGGTCACGGTAGTACCATGGTTGGAGCGGAAGTAAACTTTTAGTACCGCACAGAGCGCGGTAGTACCGCCCCAGATGGGCAGTAGTACCGCGTCGCGTCAGATCCAACTGTCGGTTTGAATTTGAAAAAGAACCGCGAAACAATGGCGGTGCTACGGTGATCCGATCTAGCGCAAGACAAGAATACAAGTAAATCCTATGCAATACCACACTCCTTCATCCTACTCTTGCAGAGATTAAGCCTAGGAATCTCAAGAACACACAAGTTTCCCCCAAAACCTAGAAACGCTAACACAAACAACACGGAAAGAGAGTTGGGGAAAAACATTGGTCCATAGCAAGAGCACGTGGTGGGGAACGATCCCACCAGTCGGAATCATGGGAGGGCAGCCGGTGGAGGAGATTCGGCGACGAACGCCGGCTCCGTTCTTGAGCGAGGGAGAGAAGGAGGCGACGTGGAGAGAGAGGACAGCGAATGGGTATGGGGAGTTAAAACTCCCCCTTCCCATCCTTATCCCCACGCTCTCGAACCGGCGCGGTAGTACCGCGTATCATTGCGGTAGTACCGCTCGGGCGGAAGTACCGCGCCGAGGCGGTAGTACCGCTCAACCAGGCGGCAGTAAAAAATTACTGCCGCGTGGTGATGGTAGTACCGTGCTCCCGCTAGCGGTAGTACCGTGGCAGGCTGCGGTAGTACTGTGGCCGGCCGCGGTAGTACCGTGAGCTCAAGACACCGCAAGTTTCAACACAAAAAGAAGAGGCCTTTGCACGGAAACTTTTCACACACAAGAAACACAAGAACACGCACACACCAGAGGCAAGAAGACAACAAGAAACCACCAAGCGACAAAGCCTCTCGAGAAGAGAGGGCGGTGGCCGAAGCCACCTATGTTTGAGTTGGATGGTATGGCACCGCGAAGAATTATCCTTGGGCCCATGAGCAAAACTCGTCTTTGAAGCACAAGCACCATTAAAAATGGCTAATGTGAAAGAGGTGATCGATTTATGCATAATGGGGGCAGGGAGAGTTCATTGAGAGAACAACACTCCCCCTATGTCCATGCCTACACCTAAACTAGACAACACGTTGAGTGTGGTGGGGGGTGTATGGGTTCAAGTCACATTGCTCAAATCAATGATATTTAGCTCATGCCTTAACTCGCGAAATCTTGCTTCATCCAAGGGCTTCGTGAAAATATCTGCAAGGTTATCATGAGTGTTGACATACTTGAGCTCGATCTCCCCTCGCCTAATGTGATCCCGGATGAAGTGATACCGAATCTCAATGTGCTTCATCTTGAAGTGTTGTACCGGGTTGAGAGAAATCTTGATGGCACTTTCATTATCACACCAAAGAGGCACTTTGTCACAAATGACACCGTGCTCCTTTAAAGTTTGCCTCATCCATAGGAGTTGAGCACAACAACTACCGGCCGCCACATACTCTGCTTCGGTGGACGAGAGGGACACACAACTTTGCTTCTTAGAAGACTGACTTACCAAAGAGCAACCAAGAAATTGGCACCCTCCGGAAGTGGACTTCCTATCCACTTTGTCCCCCGCCCAATCGGAATCTGTGAAACCTTCAAGCTTGAAATTTGCTCCTCTTGGGTACCATAAACCAAAGTTTGGGGTATGAGCCAAATATCGAAAGATTCGCTTGACCGCCACAAAGTGACTTTCCTTTGGTGCGGCTTGAAACCGTGCACACATCCCCACACTCAACATGATATCCGGTCTAGATGCACAAAGGTAAAGCAAGGAGACAATCATGGAGCGATATACTTTTTGATCCACCGCTTTACCATTGCGATCGATGTCAAGTTGGCATTTGGTAGGCATTGGTGTAGAAGCCGGCTTGACATCACTTAGCTTGAATCTTTTAAGCCTGTCTTGAGTGTATTTGGCTTGGTTGATGAAGGTTCCTTCTCTTCGTTGTTTGATGTCAAAACCAAGGAAGAACTTCAACTCTCCCATCGAAGACATCTTGAACTTGGAGGTCATGAGAGCGGCAAATTCCTCATTGAAAGCTTTGTTAGGAGAACCAAAGATAATATCATCAACATATAGTTGGCATACAAACAACTCCCCTTTGACCTTCTTAGTAAAAAGAGTGGGATCGATTTGTCCTACTTCAAATCCACGATCTTGTAGCAACTCGGTAAGGTGGTCATACCACGCACGTGGGGCTTGTTTAAGGCCATAGAGTGCCTTATCGAGTTGATACACGTGATCCGGGAAGTAGGGGTCCTCGAACCCGGGGGGTTGCTTGACATAAACCAACTCATTAATGGGACCATTAAGAAAAGCACTTTTCACATCCATTTGTTGCAACTTAAAGTTGTGATGGGAAGCATAACAATCAACAAACGAATGGATTCAAGACGAGCAACGGGAGCAAAGGTTTCACCGTAGTCGATACCCTCGACTTAGGAGTAGCCTTGTGCTACCAATCTTGCCTTGTTGCAAATGATGTTCCCATGAGCATCTTGCTTATTCTTGAAGATCCACTTTGTTCCAATGACGTTGTGGTTCCTCGAAGGTCTTGGCACCAATCTCCACACCTTGTTGTACTCGAAGTTGTTGAGTTCTTCATGCATGGCATTGAGCCAATCCGAGTCTTCGAGCGCCTCATAGACCTTTTGGGGTTCAACACAAGAGACAAACGCATGATGTTCACAATAGTTAGCTAATTGTCTACGAGTGCTTACCCCCTTTCTTACACTTCCAACCACGTTTTCCATGAGATGGCCTTGGGTGGTGAGTTTGGAAGCAATCTTCACGGTGCGACGCTCTAATTCTTCCTCGGGAGTGGAAGGAGGAAGGTTAACTTGATCATCTTGAGCGCCGTCTTGAGCTTGCTCATGATCTTGAACTTGCTCGAGGGGGAGAACTTGACCTTGGCATCATTTGGAGATTCAACTCCATCTTGAGGTTGATCTTGCCCTTGGTCTTGTTCATGAAGGTGAGGGCCTTCACTTTGTTCTTCGGAAGCGTGTGGGTCTTGGGGAGGTGATGGCTCCACTTGAGTGGAGCATTGTCCTTCTCCTTCAGCCACAAGGGGTTCCTCAATGGGTAGGATATGACCAATACCCATTCTTCTTATGGCTTGGGGAGGAATTTCATCACCTACATCACAAGTACCACTTTGCTCCACTTGGGAGCCGTTATTTTCATCAAACTCTACGTTACACGTCTCCTCAATGAGTCCGTTGGACTTGTTGAGAACACGGTAAGCATGAGAGTTTGTAGCATAACCAACAAATATGCCCTCATGAGCTCTAGCCTCAAATTTAGACAAACGAACACCTTTCTTGAGAATGAAACACTTACACCCGAACACCCGGAAGTACTTGAGATTGGGCTTGGTCCCGGTGAGTATCTCATACGGAGTCTTGTTCAAGCCTTTGCGGAGATAGAGCCGATTGGATGCATGACAAGCTGTGTTGATGGCTTCGGCCCAGAAGTTGTATGGAGACTTGAACTCCGCCATCATGGTCCTTGCCGCATCCATCAACGTCCAGTTCTTTCTCTCCGCAACACCATTTTGTTGAGGGGTATATGGTGCAGAATATTGATGCTTGATCCCTTCATCACTAAGAAACTCATCCAAGGTGTAGTTCTTGAACTCGGTGCCGTTGTCACTTCTTATTGTCAAGATCTTTGCATCATGTTGACGTTGAGCTTCATTTGCAAAGTCGATGACGGTTTGTTAGGTCTCACTCTTCCTCTTGAAGAAGTATACCCAAGTGTATCTTGAATAATCATCCACTATCACCAAGCAGTACTTTCTACCCCCAAGACTATCAAAGGATGGAGGCCCAAAGAGGTCCATGTGGAGGAGCTCCAAGGGTCTCTTCGAGTAGATGATAGTCGTGGGAGGGTGAGCCGTGTCATGAAGCTTTCCTTCGATACAAGCACTGCAAACACGATCTTTGGCAAAACTAACATTCGTTAGTCCATGGAGATGGTCCCCCTTGAGAAGACTTTGCAAAGATCTCATATTGACGTGGGCTAAACGGCGATGCCAAAGCCATCCCACATCAACTTTAGCCATTACGCATGTCGCGGTCTTAGTGGGTTGCTCCGAGAAGTTAACCACATAGAGACCGTTCTCGACATGCCCAACAAAGGCTACTTTAAGAGTCTTGCTCCACGAGAGGGCCACGGTATCAATATCAAAGAAGGTGGCAAAACCCATGAGTGCGAGTTGACGAACGGAAAGTAAATTGAACGCAAGGGACTCAACAAGCATGACTTTCTCGGTCGTTAGATCATGAGAAATGACAACCTTGCCAAGACCCAATACCTTAGAATGTGAGGCATCACCCCATTCGACATTGGTGGGCATAGATGGGATATTGTGTACGTCCACCACCAAGTCCTTGCTCCCGGTCATATGATTTGTTGCTCCACTATCGAGCAACCATGATCCCCCACCGGAAGCAAACACCTACAAGAGATCAATGCTTGGTTTTAGGTACCCATTGAGTAATGGGTCCTTTGATGTTAGTAACAAGGGTCTTAGGAACCCAAATAGACCATTCAATGTACTCATAAGGAGAACCAACAAATTTAGCATAAACATGTCCATCACTAGCATGGCACAACACATAAGAGGGGTTAAAGTCGCCGGCTTTGTTGGGAGAGATGGCGTTGCGCTCTTTGGCTTCACGGCTCTTCCAATTGTTCTTCTTCTCCTTAGGAGCACCGTCTCCCTCCTTCACAAAGGTTTGCGTGAGCGGAGGAGGTCGATTGGTCTTGCTCTTCTTCTCCTTGATCTTCTCCTTGTTCTTGGACTTGGGTGCGAACCCAACCCCCTCCTTTCCCACAACTTCCTTTTGATTGCTCAAAAGTTCATTTAGGTTCTTCTCACCTTGTATGCATGACACAAGACCTTTCTCAAGTTGTTCCTTCAACTTGGCATTTTCCTCCACAAGATGCACATGCTCACAACATGGGTTAGTAGCATTTGCATTATCAATTAAGACCATGTGAGGAAATGTGGCCTTTTCCTTAGTTAGCTTAACTTGGAGTTGAGCATGAGACTCGTTGAGGGTGGCATGAGCACTTTTCAAGACCTTGTGGGCCTTGTCAAGTACATCAAACTCCTCCGTGAGTCTAACATGATCAACCCCAAGTTTAGCCTTCTCGGAAGCTAGAACAGGAGACACAACAAGAGCATGATCAAGATCTTTCTTTAGTGTAGCATGATCATCGTTGTGTGACTCCTCAAGAGTCAAACAATGCTCACGCTCTTCCTCAAGAGCATTAGAGAGATCCGATATCTCGTCGGCATAGTCACGACTATGACTTTCCATCTTAGTGATGGTTTCTTCATGAGCCTCGATCATGTCATTGGCTTCACCAAGTTGTTCCAAGAGAGCAACGAAATGCTTCTTGGATTTGCCCTTTAGCTTACTCATGAAGGACTCAAATTAATTGATCTCCTCATTAGACCCCTTACCATTATCAAAGTCATCCGTTGAAGGAGGGTTAGGAATAATGGTGGTTTTGATGTTGGGGGTTACCTTGTTGGTGGCCTTAGCCATGAGGCACTTGGCGGTGATGTTCTCGTTAGGTGCATCGAAGAGAGACACCCGAGGAGTTGAGACAATGGCAACGGATGTCATGGCCATTGTTTCACCATCTTCATCATCATCGTCATCCTCAAGGTATTCTTCTTGAACCACCAACCCACGAGAAGGAGTCTTCTTGGTGAAGTTGCTCTTGTTGGGGAAGGACTTGGCTTTGTCTTTTCGAATGAACTTGCCACCATTGTCTTCCCGCTTCTCGTATGGACAATCCGCAACGAAATGACTGACATTGCCACAGTTGAAACAAGTTCTAACTCGTTGCTTCCCTTTGAGGCCACTTGAGTTGTTCTTGTTGAAGTTGGGTCTTGTAGTCTTCTTACTCCAAAACTGTCTAGAGGCAAGAGCCATGTGCTCATGATAATCATAATTCGTGTCCTCGGGGTTGCTCTCCTCATCTTCCTCTTCTTCTTCTTCTTCCACACTAACCTTGGCCTTCAAGGCAAGATTGGGCTTCTTTGCCCTTTGGGAACGGAGCACCGCATTGTCGGCGGTCTTATCCAAGATGTTCATTGCAACAAACTCATCCAACACTTCATTAGAGGTCATGGAGTGGAAGTCCGGTCTTTGGCGGATGACGGAGGACATGGCCTTGTTGTAGGGCATCATGGCCTTGAGGAACTTGCGCTTGATCCAGTTGTCATCCGTGTCTTTACTTCCATGATCTCGGAGTGCGACCGCAAGTTTGGTCACTCTTCGAAAGAGCTCACGAGGTTCTTCATCCTCTTTCATTGCAAACTCATCGGCTTCATCTTGCACCACTTCATAGTTGGAGCGTTGAATGCTAGCACTTCCTCTATACATACGCTCGACACACTCCATGCTTCTTTAGCCATGACATGAGGTCGAAGATGAGGGAGATCTTCGGGAAGGATAGCATCTTGGATGATGAAGAGAGCACTCTCATTAAATTGGTTGTCCAGTTCTTCTCGAGGGGTGAAGTTGCTTGGATCATGAGGATAGAAACCTTCTCCAATAATTCTCCAAAGGTTAGTATTCACATGTTTTAAATGACGCTTGAAGCGATAGACCCAAGAATCAAAATCTTCATTTTTCACATATTTAGGAGGAGGACCGGCATGATTCAAATGCGTAGAGGGGATCGGTCCTTTATACACCGGGGGTTCCACATGGGCATAGATGCCGGTGCCATTTCTACCACTAGTAGACGGACTCTTTTCGCTATTAGCTTCCCCCTTGTCGGGGTTAGCATCCGTCACATTGTTAGTGGGATCACCCACTTTCATCGGTGAGGTAGATAGTTTGAGTCCCTCTAGGAATTCAGTAAACATGCTTTTAACCTCGGCCATCATGGAGGTTTTCAATGTGTCTATAGCCACATTGAATTCCTCATGAGAGACCGAGGTTCCCCCTTCGGCCGAAGACGAGACGGGATTCACACCGAAGTGCTCCTCCGCACCGTTGTTGACGTCAACCATACTCTTCGGACGGCAAAGTCCTTAATAAAGAGACGAGGCTCTGATACCAATTGAAAGAATTGATATGGTTGACTAGAGGGGGGGTGAATAGGCAACAAACAACTTTTAGACTTTTCTTTAACAATTTAAAACTTGCAATGAAATAGGTTGTCTAGATGTGCAACTACGTGGACAACCTATATGATGCAACGACAATGAGCACACAAGCAAGCAATGGATATAGCACAAGTAAGCTTGCAAAAGTAAGGGGATAAGATACCCAAGAGTGGAGCCAATGGAGACGAGGACGTGTTACCGAAGTTCCTTCCTTTTAAGGGGAAGTACGTCTCCGTTAGAGCGGTGTGGAGGCACAATGCTCCCCAAGAAGCCACTAGGGCCACCGTAATCTCCTCACGCCCTCACACAATGCGAGATGTCGTGATTCCACTATTGGAGCCCTTGAAGGTGGCAACCGGACCTTTACAAACAAGATTGGGGCTATTTCCACAACACTTGGAGGCTCCCAATAAACCTACGAAGCTTCACCACAATGGAGTATGGCTTCGAGGTGACCTCAACCGTCTAGGGTGCTCAACACCCAAGAGTAATAAGATCCGCAAGGGATAAGTGGGGGGAATCAAATATTTGTGGTGGAAGTGTAGATCGGGCACTTGTCACCCAATCCCGAGTAAATCAACAAGTTTGATTGGCTAGGGAGAGAGATCGAGTGAAAAAGGAGCTTGGAGCAACAATGGAGCTTGGAGATGGAAGAGGTAGTCAACTAGAGGTAGAAGACGCCCCTTTTATAGTCGTGGACAAATTCCAACCGTTATCCACATGTTCAGCCCGTGATACACGGTACTACCGCTCCAGGGGCGCGGTACTACCGCGGGGCTGTGCGGTACTACCGTGGCTGACCACAGTACTACCGCGACAGCGACACAGGCCGGAACTAGCCTGATAAGGGGGCAGTACTACCGCACCCACCTGCGGTACTACCGCAAGGCGGGAAAGTCTCGGCCTAGGAAGGGCGCGGATGAAATAAATTACATCCGTGCCTACTTCCGCTGAACTGGAGGAGGTGCAAAAATCCGACGCGGTACTACCGCCCGCGAGGCGCGGTACTACCGTGCTGGCGCGGATGTAAAAAATTACATCCACGCCTACTACTGCGACACTGTGGTACTAGGTAGGAGGACCATGGTACTACGACTCCTAGGGAGTGGTACTACTGTGGGCCTCCGCGGTACTACCGCGCTGGACGAGCGGTACTACCATGGAGGGCGCGGATGTAAAAAATTACATCCGCCCCTACTACCGCACCGGAGTGGCACAAGGCCAGGGAGCCGCGGTACTACCGCTCGAGAAGGGCGGTACTACCGTGACACCCAGCGGTACTACTGCATGTGCTTGCGGTACTACCGCAAGCACAGCAGTAGTCGTCAGATTTCTGTACAACCAAGATAACAAAGGGAAGCTCCAAAAAGCAGGGAAAGGAGGAACAAGTGTACGTGTTGATTCCACCCAAACCTTTCCGACGCGGACCCCCTCTTAATAGTACGGCTCTCCTACGACTCAAATCCACCAAAGAGAAACGTAGAACGACGCCGACTTCAATAGTCTCCGAGGGGCACCAAATTGTCTCATGCCTAGATATGAGTAACCTGAGAAACTCAAGGCACACGATTAGTCCGCAAAAGCATTGTCATCAATCACCAAAACACCTGAGGGAAGAATGTCCCCTTACAGCCGGCCTGCGTCTTTCTTGGGCTCGAATGATTGGGGCCTTCACACTTTGCGCCAGGCCCACAACTTACACCGGCCTATATTTTAGTTGGGCCTTTTGTGGACCCAGCACTTAGTTTGGCCCAGGTAGCATTGGGCCATTAACAGGCTGGATATTGTACTGGCCTGTTATGGCCCAGATGAAACCATGGGCCTTTAGCAGGCCAAAATGCATGTTGGGCCTTAATTTTCACTAGTTGTCGACGGGCCTTCAGCAGGCTGAAATGTAGACTGGGCCTTTTTGGCCCCAGTTAGGTCACGGGCCGTTACCAGGCCGAAACATATCTCAGGCCTTAGTTGGCCCGCTGGTATCATGGGCCTTTAAGAGGCCGAAAGCTTAGTACAGGCATCAACAGGCCGAATTATGCGACATGCCTTTAACAGGCCCAAAGTCACGTTGGGCTTAACTGTTGCCACCTTTATCATGGGCCGTTAGTGGGCCCGATATCTCGTCGAACCATATATGGCCCATGGACAGCACAGTCCATTCCCAGGACGAAAGTCACACCGGGCTGAAATGGGCCCATGTCTACATCAGGCCTCTAACAGGTCGAAAGCCACTGGGCTGTAATTGGGCCCAAATATTCGGCGAACAATTAATAGGCTAGATCTAGCTTCGGGCTGTAAATGGGCCCAAATATTCGGCGAACAATTATCGGGCCAGATCTGGTTTCGGGCCGTAAATGGGCCTTTATTAAGCAGGCTGTTATTGGGATGGCCCAGTAGTACCTAAGTAAGTACTACGGGCCTTTGACTAGGTCGGCCTTTTTAACCTATATGGGCCTCGGTTGGGCCCAGCCACGTGTCGACGTATCATAGGCATGTCTCCTCCAATGGACGGGCGACATCTGGCCCACTGACGAGCTGACAGGTGTTCCCGCCGGCCAATCAGAATTTTACACGTGGAAATTTCCCATTGGTCCGGGCTGTTAACGGGTTATCGGATCCAAAACCCGACCCGATAGCTTAATGGCATTCCGTTATGGTGGATGCCACGTGTTGATCACCCTTGACGAAAGCACTTCTATGTCGCGTGATTTATCGTCATGGAAGTGGACACTTCCGTGATGATAATTTTGGTAATGTCATGGAACACTTCTACCACAACACAGGTATGACTATCTTGATTCTGTCATAAAATCTTCATGGATGTACATGCATGACAAAAAACGAGACCTACTATGACAAACACGTATCATCACGGAAGTGTATTTTTTTGTAGTGTTAGTATGCCTCTACTTGACTAGCTCGTTAATCAAAGATGGTTATGTTTCCTAACCATAGACATGTGTTGTCATTTGATGAACGGGATCACATCATTAGGAGAATGATGTGATGGACATGACCCATCTGTTAGCTTAGCATTATGATCGTGTCAGTTTCATTGCTACTGCTTTCTTCATGACTTACACAAGTTCCTCAAACTATGAGATTATGCAACTCTCGAATACCAGAGGAGCACTTTGTGTGCTACCAAACGTCACAACGTAAAAGGTGATTATAAAGGTGCTCTACAGGTGTCTCCGAAGGTGTTTGTTGGGTTGGCATATATTGAGATTAGGATTTGTCACTCCGTGTTTCGGACAAGTATCTCTGGGCCCTCTCAGTAATACTCATCACTATAAGCCTTGCAAGCATTGTGACTAATGAGTTAGTTGCGGGATGAAGTATTACGGAACGAGTAAAGAGACTTTCCGGTAACGAGATTGAACTAGGTATGATGATACCGACGATCGAATCTCGGGCAAGTAACATACCGATGACAAAGGGAACAATGTATGTTGTTATGCGGTTTGACCGATAAAGATCTTCGTAGAATATGTAGGAGCTGATACGTCTCCATCGTATCTACTTTTCCAAACACTTTTGCCCTTGTTTTGGACTCTAACTTGCATGATTTGAATGGAACTAACCCGGACTAACGTTGTTTTCAGCAGAATTGCCATTGTTAACTTTTGTGTAGAAATAAAAGTTCTTAGAATGACCTGAAACGTCACGGAGAATATTTTTGGAATTAATAAAAAATACTGGCGAAAGATCAAGACCAGGGGGCCCACACCCTGTCCACGAGGGTGGGGGCGCGCCCCCCTGTCACATGGGCCCCTGGAGCTGCACCGACCTCAACTCCAACTCCATATATTCACGTTCGGGGAGAAAAAATCAGAGAGAAGGATTCATCACGTTTTATGATATGGAGCCACCGCCAAGCCCTAATATCTCTCGGGAGGGCTGATCTGGAGCCCGTTCAGGGCTCCGGAGAGGGGAATTCGTCCCCGTCGTCATCATCAACCATCCTCCATCACCAATTTCATGATGCCCACCGTCGTGCATGAGTAACTCCATCGTAGGCTTATTGTACGGTGATGGGTTGGATGAGATTTACCATGTAATCGAGTTAGTTTTGTTAGGGTTTGATCCCTAGTATCCATTATGTTCTAAGATTGATGTTGCTATGACTTTGCTATGCTTAATGTTTGTCACTAGGGCCGAGTGTCATGATTTCAGATCTGAACCTATTATGTTTTCATGAATGTATGTGAGTTCTTGATCCTATCTTGCAAGTCAATAGTCACCTACTATGTGTTATGATCCAGCAACCCCGAAGTGACAATAATCGGGACCACTCCCGGTGATGACCGTAGTTTGAGGAGTTCATGTATTAACTAAGTGTTACTGCTTTGGTCCGGTACTATATTAAAAGGAGGCCGTAATATCCCTTAGTTTCCAATAGGACCCCACTGCCATGGGAGGGTAGGACAAAAGATGTCAAGCAAGTTCTTTTCCATAAGCACGTATTACTATATTCGGAATACATGCCTACATTACATTGATGAACTGGAGCTAGTTCTGTGTCACCCTGTGTTATAAATGTTGCATGAGGAATCGCATCCGACATAATTATCCATCACTGATCCAATGCCTATGAGCTTTTCACGTATTGATCTTTGATTAGTTACTTTGCCGTTGCCACTGTTATAATTACTACAAAACTACTATTGTTACTTTTGCCACTGTTACCGTTACTTCCATATTACTTTGCTACTAAATACTTTGCTGCAGATACTAAGTTTTCCAGGTGTGGTTGAATTGACAACTCAACTTCTAATACTTGAGAATATTCTTTGGCTCCCCTTGTGTCGACTCAATAAATTTGGGTTGAATATTTCACCCTCGAAAACTGTTGCGATCCCCTATACTTGTGGGTTATCAAGACTATTTTCTGGCGTCGTTGCCGGGGAGCATAGCTCTATTCTTTGAGTCACTTGGGATTTATATCTGCTTATCACTATGAGGAATTTGAAAGACGAGAAAACCAAGATTTATCCCTCAACTACGAGGGGAGGTAAGGAACTGCCATCTAGCTCTGCACTTGATGCTCCTTCTGTTTTGAGTAAATTTGCGACACCTAAACCTGCTTCTGCTATTAATTCTGATATGTCGCATGTTATTGATGATGCCACTTCTGCTATGCGTGATGCTTATAATGAAACTACTTCTATGCTTGATAATATTGTGCCATTAGGTGAATTTCTTGATGAAGAACTTGCTAGGGCCAGAGAGAATGAAATTATTGAAACTGATAATACTGATGAAAGTGATGACGAAGATTCTCCCCGTAGATATGAATTGCCTGTTGTGCCTGAGGGTTATGTTATGGATGAAGAAACTGCTAAGATTTCCTTGCTTGCAATGATAGATCTGATCTTAAGAAATTATTAGCTAAGGTGGAAGAAAAGTCTCTGAATGCTAGAATGAAATATGACCTTGTTTTGCTACTTCACCTATCTATATTACTGATAAGGATTATGATTTCTCTGTCGATCCTGAGATAATTACTTTGGTTGAATCGAATCCATTTTAGGGCTATGAATCTGAAACTGTTGTGGCACATCTTACTAAATTGAATGATATAGCCACCCTATTCACTCACAAGGAAAAAAATTCATTACTACTATATCCTTAAGTTATTTCCATTCTCATTAAAGGGTGATGCTAAAATATGGTTTAATTCTCTTGATCCTGGTTGTGTGCGTAGTCCCCAGGATATGATTTATTACTTTTTTGCTAAATATTTCCCCGCTCATAAGAAACAAGCTGCTTTAAGAGAAATATATAATTTTGTGCAAATTGAAGAAGAGAGTCTCCCACAAGCTTGGGGGAGGCTTCTCAGATTACTTAATGCCTTGCCTGATCATCCTCTCATGAAAAATGAAATACTTGATATCTTTTATAATGGACTAAGCGATGCTTCCAGAGACCACCTGGATAGTTGTGTTGGTTGTGTTTTCAGGGGAAGAACTGTTGATCAGGCTGAATTGTTATTGAATAATATGTTGACTAATAAAAACAATTGGACACTTCTTGAACCAACTCCTAAGCCAACTCTGAATAAAAGGGGTATTCCATTTCTCTGTCTTGAAGATATGCAAGAGGCAAAGAAATCTATGAAAGAAAGGGTATTAAAGCTGAAGATGTGAAGAATCTACCGCCTATTGAAGAAATACATGGTCTTGATAACCCGACATAGGTAGTAAAGGTAAATTCTCTCTATAGATTTGATGAAGGTGATATTCCTTGTTATAAGTCTACTAGTCAATGCTTGGATGAGTTTGATAATTTTATTGTTAAACAAGAAAACTTCAATGCTTATGTTGGTAGAACATTGAAACGCAATGCTTATATGATTGAACACTTGAGTGATTGTATGTCTAGAGTTAAAGGTGAGCTTAAACTTATTAGTAAACATGCTTCCATGGTTACCACTCAAGCAGAATAAGTGCTTAAAGCACAAAATGATTTGCTCAATGAATTAAATAATAAGAAAATGATAATGATGTTAGAGTTGTGACTAGAGGTGGTAGAATGACTCAGGAACGTTTGTATCCAGAGGGCCGCCCTAAGAGAATTGAGCAAGATTCTCAGAGAAATAATGTTGATGCACCTAGTCCTTCTAAAAAGAAGAAGAAGAAAAATGATAGGACTTTGCATGCTTCTAGTGAACCTGTTGTTGACACACCTGAGAATCCTAATGATATTTCTATTTCTAATGTAGAAACACAATCTCATAATGAACATGAACCCAGTGATGATGTTAATGATGATGTTCATGTTGACGCTCAACCTAGCAATAATAATGATGTAGAGGTTGAACCTGCAGTTGATCTTGATAAGCCAAAATCAAAGAATCAACATTATAATAAGAGAGACTTCGTTGCTAGGAAGCACGGTAAAGAAAGAGAACCGTGGGTTCAGAAACCCATGCCTTTTCCTCCTAAACCATCCAAGAAAAAGGATGATGAGGATTTTGAGAGCTTTGCTGAAATGATTAGACCTATCTTTTTGCATATGCGTTTGACTGATATGCTTAAAATGAATCCTTATGCTAAGTACATGAAAGATATTGTTACAAATAAAAGAAAGATACCGGGAGCTGAAATTTCCACCATGCTTGCTAATTATACTTTTAAGGGTGGAATACCAAAGAAACTAGGAGATCCAGGAGTACCAACTATACCATGCTCCATTAAAAGAAACTATGTTAAAACTGCTTTATGTGATCTTGGAGCCGGTGTTCGTGTTATGCCTCTCTCTTAATATCGTAGACTTGATTTGAATAAGTTGACACCTACTGAAATATCTTTGCAAATGGCCGGTAAATCAACTGCTATACCTGTCGATATTTGTGCGGATGTGCCTGTTGTGGTTGCAAATGTTATTATTTTAACAGACTTTATTATTCTTGCTATCCCCGAGGACGATAGTATGTCAATTATCCTTGGTAGACCCTTTTTGAATACTGCAGGGGCTGTTGTTGATTGCAACAACAAGAGCAAATAGAGTTTGTAAAAGTTTTTCTTTATCACTTTTAGTTTGTCAACTGAATTGCTTGAGGACAAGCAAAGGTTTAAGCTTGGGGGAGTTGATACGTCTCCATCGTATCTACTTTTCCAAACACATTTGCCCTTGTTTTGGACTCTAACTTGCATGATTTGAATGGAACTAACCCGGACTGACGTTGTTTTCAGCAGAATTGCCATGATGTTATTTTTGTGCAGAAATAAAAGTTCTCAGAATGACCTGAAACTTCACGGAGTATATTTTTAGAATTAATAAAAATACTGGCAAAAAATCAAGACCAGGGGGCCCACACCCTATCCACGAGGGTGGGGGGCGCCTGCCCCCCTGGGCGCGCCCCCTGTCTCGTGGGCCCCCTGGAGCTCCACCGACCTCAACTCCAACTCCATATATTCATGTCCGGGGAGAAAAAACAGAGAGAAGGATTCATCACGTTTTATGATACGGAACCACCGCCAAGCCCTAATCACTCTCGGGAGAGCTGATCTGGAGTCCGTTCGGGGCTCCAGAGAGGGGAATCCGTCGCCATCATCATCATCAACCATCCTCCATCACCAATTTCATGATGAGCACCGCCATGCGTGAGTAATTCCATCTAGGCTTGCTAGACGGTGATGGGTTGAATGAGATTTACCATGTAATCGAGTTAGTTTTGTTAGGGTTTGATCCCTAGTATCCATTATGTTCTAAGATTGATGTTGCTCTGACTTTGCTATGCTTAATGCTTGTCACTAGGAACCGATTGCCATGATTTCAGATCTGAACCTATTATGTTTTCATGAATATATGTGAGTTCTTGATCCTATCTTGCAAGTTAATAGTCACCTACTATGTGTTATGATCCGGCAACCCCGAAGTGACAATAATCGGGACCACTCCGGTGATGACCGTACTTTGAGGAGTTCATGTATTCACTAAGTGTTAATGCTTTGGTCCGGTAATCTATTAAAAGGAGGCCTTAATATCCCTTAGTTTCCTATAGGACCCCGCTGCCATGGGAGGGTAGGACAAAAGATGTCATGCAAGTTCTTTTCCATAAGCACGTATGACTATATTCGGAATACATGCCTACATTACATTGATGAACTGGAGCTAGTTCTGTGTCACCCTATGTTACAACTGTTGCATGAGGAATCACATCCGACATAATTATCCATCACTAATCCAATGCCTACGAGCTTTTCACGTATTGATCTTTGCTTAGTTACTTTACCGTTGCCACTGTTACAATTACTACAAAACTGCTACTGTTACTTTTGCCACTATTACCGTTACTTCCATATTACTTTGCTGCTAAATACTTTGTTGCAGATATTAAGTTTTCCAGGTGTGGTTGAATTGACAACTCAACTGCTAATACTTGAGAATATTCTTTGGCTCACCTTGTGTCGAATCAATAAATTTGGGTTGAATACTCCACCCTCAAGAACTGTTGTGATCCCCTATACTTGTGGATCATCAGGAGCCAATATGAGCATCCAGGTTCCGCTATTGGTTATTGACCGGAGATGTGTCTCGGTCATGTCTACATAGTTCTCAAACCTGTAGGGTCCGCATGCTTAACGTTCGATGACGATTTGTATTATGAGTTATGTGACTTGATGACCAAAGTTTATCCGGAGTCCCGGATGAGATCACGAACGTGATGAGGAGTCTCGTGATGGTTGAGACATGAAGATAGATATATTGGAAGGCTATATTTGGACATCGGAAAGGTTCCGAGTGATTCGGGTTTTTTTTGGAGTACCGGAGAGTTACGGGAATTCGCCGGGGGAAGTAGTGGGCCTTAATGGGCCATACGAGAAAGGAGAGAAGGGCCTCAAGGGGTGTTCGCGCGCCCCCCCTTGGCAAGTCCGAATTGGACTAGGGAGGGGGCGGCGCCCCCCTCTCTTTCCTTCTCCCTCTCCTACTCCTTTCCTCTCTCCCCTCTTGGAAAAGGAAGAGGACTCCAACTAGGATTGGTAATCCTAGTTGGACTCCCCCTATAGGCGTGCCCCTCCTAGGCCGGCCTCCTCCTCCTCCCTCCTTTATATACGTGGCCAGGGGCACCCCGACACACAAGGTGATCAAGTTGATCTTTTAGCTGTGTGCGGTGCCCCCCTCCACAGTTACACACCTCGGGCATATCGTCGTAGTGCTTAGGTGAAGCCATGCGCCGGTAACTTCATCATTACCGTCACCACACCGTCGTGCTGAACTCTCCCTCGGCCTCAACTGGATCAAGAGTACGAGGGACGTCATCAAACTAAACATGTGCTGAACGCGGAGGTGCCGTATGTTCGGTGTCGGTGTCAAAACCGGCGGATCTCGGGTAGGGGGTCCCGAACTGTGTGTCTAAGGTTAATGGTAAGAGGAGGCTGGGGACACGATGTTTACCCAAGTTTGGGCCCTCTCGATGGAGGTAATACCCTACTTCCTGCTTGATTGATCTTGATGATATGAGCATTACAAGAGTTGATCTACCATGAGATCGTAGAGGATAAACCCTAGAAGCTAGCCTATGATTATGATTGTTGTTGTCCTGCGGACTAAACCCTCTGGTTGATATAGACACCGGAGGGGGCTAGGGTTACACAGAGTCAGTTACAGAGAAGGAGATCTACATATCTGAATCGCCAAGCTTGCCTTCCACGCAAAGGAGAGTCCCATCCGTACACGGGACAAAGTCTTCAATCTTGTATCTTCATAGTCCAACAGTCCGGCCAAAGTGTATAGTCTGGCTATTCGGATACCCCCTAATCCAGGACTCCCTCAGTAGCCCCTGAACCAGGCTTCAATGACGATGAGTCCGGCGCGTAGATTGTCTTCGGCATTGCAAGGCGGGTTCCTCCTCCAAATACTCCATAGAAGATTTTGAACACGAGAATCGTGTCCGACTCTGCAAAACAAATTCCACATACCGCCGTAGAGAGAACAGTATTCCACAAATCTAATTTGCTGACAACTTTTTGGTAGAGTGACATCACGCCACGGCCCGGTCATTATTCGAACCGTTTTTCACGACCAGTCACTACACATATTGCGAGGCAGTTTTATTGGCACGTCTTGTCGAAGCAGAGATCGTGTCCCCTTATTGCGGGATTCTCATCAATATGGGCATGGGTAACCCAACCGCGCCATCAAGCATGGCACTTGGGGAATAAGCGATTTTAACGGGCAAGAGGGGAGGCACATGGTTTTTACCGCCTTTATAAAGAGATAAGGATTCCCCTTTTTCACCCACGCTTTCTTCCTCCATTGCTCATCCACTCTCGCACTCTCGAGCTCCAGCACCCAAGTTCTCACCTTCTCCGTCAAGCCATTCTAATCATGTACGGAGCGGGAGGCAAGTGGATGGCCTCCTCTGTTACGGAGGAGGGCATTACGAAGCTTCGGGAGGCCGGATACTTAGCCGCACACATCATGCACCAGCTCCTAGACGAAGGGCAGATCACACCCACTTCGGAACCCCATGAGAGGGTTGTATTTCTCCCCCACTTCGTCCGTGGACTGGGATTTCCCCTCCACCCGTTTGTCCGCGGGCTCATGTTTTACTACGGGATAGATTTTCATGATCTGGCCCCAAATTTTGTCCTCAGCATCTCAGCATTTAGCGTCATGTGCGAGGCCTTCCTCCGCATCCAGCCCCACTTTGGCATGTGGCTAAAGATCTTCAACGTGAAGCCAAAGATAGTGGGTGGTGAGCAAGCGGAGTGCGGAGGCGCCATGGTGGGCAAGATGCCCAACGTTACTTGGCTCGAAGGCTCCTTCATGGAGACCGTGAAGGGGTGGCAATCGGGGTGGTTCTACATCACCGAGCCGCGCGACGCCAACTGGGCGGCGGCCCCTGAATTTCGATCCGGCATCCCCATGCGGCTCACCTCCTGGGAAAAAAAGGCTTGGCCTGGGGTGCCCCTGCGGAGCCGACCGGACTCGTGAATTGCATCAAGAATATGATGGGCAAGAAGATCAAGCTCGTCAACATGGTCCAGGTCATGCTCTTCCGCCGGATCCTCCCGTGTCAAAGACGGGCATTCAATATGTGGGAGTTCGATTCGGCCAAACACCAGATGCTGCAGGAGCTCTTCGATACGATGCACAAAGACGTCAGGAAGGTGATGTTCAAGACGTCCGAAGTCCCCCCTCCCCTCACTGAAGACCGTGGACTCAGCGCAAAGCGCCCCGCCAATCCGGTAGGCCTTCCATCTTTCAAGATGAGATTTTCCCAGTATATTCGTGGGGGGAGTCTAAGCCACTGTGTTGATTTAATAGGAATGTGTGCCAATGGCAGAGCGGGTCAACTGTCCGGCTCCGCTACCTGAAGATCCAGCAACTGCTCTCCTGATGGAGACGCTGGTTCCGGCGCCTTACAAGGTGCCGGAGAAGAAGGCCAAGAAGAAGGCCACGGGGACCAGGAAAGGTCTCCGGCGCAAGGCCGTGTCGGACGCATCGTCCGAAGACGCCGAGGCTCCCTCCTCCAACGAAAGCGAGGAGAAGGAAGAGGAAGTCCCTCCCCCAACCAGGGAGCAGAAGAAAAGGAAGGCCGCCCCGTCCGGGGAGGCCGAAGGGTCCACGAAGGGAAGAACCCTCCCGCCGGACCAATCCACCACCGCCGCCTACAGCGACGAGTAGTGGTTGCCCAGGGACAAGCCCTGGGCAAAGTCGTAAGTGTCCGGATACTATCTTCCAGTATATTTTGCTTTATTGCTTTCTAACATGTTAAACATGATCATACGGTCCATCCAAAGCCCATATAGGCGTATCCTCCTCGGATGGGTCTTTGAGTCTGTTGGAGATGAACAGCTATTCGCTCCCGACGGCCACATCCCCCCGGCCCGCGGACGACACCGAGGTGTTGTCCTAGCGGATACCGGAGCAGGGGGAGACGATTCTGGAGACGACGCAAGGCAAAATCCCAGGCGCTGGGCTCATGGGGGGAAAGACCCCCATGGATCTTGACGACGGGGGCCGCAGCAAGTCCGGCTCCCGGCCGGACACTACACAGGAACATCGAATGGTTACGGATTCAGGTAGGCAGCCCCTCGCTAAGGAGGGTGAGCCACCTGTTATGATGACCTCTATCCAACCAGAGGCATCGGACAATTTGTTGGAAGCGCTTCACGGCACTTCCATTGACGAAGAGCACCGTACTCTTATGAGTACGGTGATTGAGAAGGTTCGGTCCGCCAAAAGCGGGTTGACCGAAGCATGCGCCAGCCTCCTAACAGGCTTTGAGGTAAGTAATCACCTTATGAGAAAATATCATAGCATAGATAGTAGCCCCTGATGCTCTGTTTGGTGTTCGAAAGGAAAGGCCGAGCAGAGGATCAAGAATGTCTGCAGGAGTCTAATCATGTAATGTCTATGTCAATAAGAAGGCACCGCTGCTGGCCGCTGCCACCCGCACTACTGAGGTCTCCGGACTGAAGCAGAACCTCGGGCGGGCCAAGGAAGAGCTCGGCCTCGTGAAGAGGGAGCTCGAGGAGAACAAGGGTAAGTGATACCCCGTTCATGTATAATATGGAGGAAAATTTATGACGCTAATAGAAGCTACCTGAATTTTAGTAGGGGCCACGACCAAAGTGGCGGCCCTGAAGAAAGCGTTGTCCGAGGCCGAAGATAGGGCGGCCAAGGAGCGCACCGAGCGTGAGAAGCAAGATGCTCGCATAAATGAGTTCCAGGAAGAGCTCCAGGACTTCATAAAAAAATGCGAGTCCCTAGAGGGTGACTCCAAGACGTGAGAGTCCAAGCTTGCGAAGGCCCTCCAGAGCGTGCAAGACGCCAAGGCCAAAGCCCAAAAGGCCCTCCAGGAGATCCAGGCGGCTAAGAAGATAGCGGCGGGTAAGGCATTCATTATGCAAAGCAAGCATGTGATGGAAACTTTCCTTTTACTTACCCGAATTCGAAGCTCTCCAGGAGTGTTCGCCGATCTGCCACGCAGCATATCGGATGCCGTGGAGTTCTACCGTGTGGAAGAGGGGGGCTCGATGGAGAAGTTGTTCTGGTCCCAGTATATTGGGGCTCAACATCCAATGCCCTTGAGCGACCAGCTGCAGCAGTTGGTCGAGCTACACAAGGCGGCCGAACTGGCCATGAAGTACTTTATAGTCTGGCTGTGGCCTGGTGAACCCCTGCCCGGCAGCTACTTCAACCTTGTAAAGCGGATGGTGCATGCCTGTCCGCGGCTTGAAGTCATTAAGCGGTATGTCTGCATTGAAGGTGCGCGTAGGGCCCTCGCCCGTGTAAAAGTGTACTTGGCAAAGATGGACGTCGAGAAGCTGGTGAAGGAGGAGCCGCTGAAGGACAAGGAGCATCGTTACCCTGAGAAGTATTATGAGGGTGTCCTGAAGGGTGCCCGCCTTGTGGCGGATGAGTGTGCTAAGGATGTAATATTTGAGTGAAATGTATTCATGCCATCCTGTAATATGAAAACAAGTTCATATGCGTTATGTAACGCTTGTTGATTTAAAATATTACCTTCTGTGCGGCTGTTTATAAAATCTGAGAGTTGGCCAGTCGTCGGCTTCCGCCCCCATGTAGCTATTACCGGGGTGTTCGGGATAAATCTAAACACTCTTAATCCAAATCTTTGGTCCTTTAAGGAGGTGTTTAGCGCAGCGAATGAGGCAATCGGACTATACAGCTTTATCACTCTCACTTAGCCATAGAATTCTATAATTTTAAATTTTAGCGAAGCCCCTAGTATTCGGAAGGCTGAAGTTGGGGCGCTATACACGCCTAAATTGGACAAGGCCGATTCCTCAAATCTTTAAGGATTTGAGACCTCTCGAACAATGACCAGCTCTTGCCGTATCATGACAGTCAATTTTCGGCTTTCTCTATTGAGGTGCTCGTCCGGAAGAACCGGGACACAATCGCAGTAGTTCTCCCTGCGCTACCTTAGCCGATATAGCGGAACATAAGGCACCAAAACAAGGGAGCCGGGCAAACCCAACTATTGACCAAGACATGATTCGGAGCTGATGCATATAGTGCTATAAGTTCGGGGTGCCGGACTGTCGAAAGTTTTCGGACTTTTCTTGCCGTGTTATAGGGTACACTGAAGCCCCTGGCGAACTGAATGTACCAAATGTACGGGTGCGACTTGTAGTAAATAAACAGTTCAAGGAAAAACGAGAAGAAAATACAATAATAAGCTGACGTTGTGTGTTTCTTCCATTGTTATTCAAATGATACATCAAAGTGTATGTATACAAGTAGTGTGATAAGCAAAATAGGACTATTTAACACGTCCTAACCAAGGGTAAGCTATGTGTGGGTATAAAATAGGTATAGTGATCATTAACAAAGACCACCTGGGTATTCCCTTGTATGTCAAAGCTTCTTACCTCCTTGGTTTTTACCTCCCGTGATGACTCTGACGATTCGGCTATCTGAAAGGGCTTCCAGAAAGTTGGGTTCTGAAAGAAAGAAAATGATGAAGGAATACGGATCCCATGTCGGTTGAGCCGCATTGTGGACCGCGCCATAGTTGTGCCTCCGCCTGTGCCCATGGTATTTTTAATGCGTAATTATGTACACGCGGCACAAATTTTGCCGCTTGGCTGGGACTAGGACAGAGGCCGAATTGCTAATCTAGCTCTAGACGTGCCGGATGATCCTGCTGCGGGGTACTCCGGACTCGCTTGACGGTGTCCGGGTTCTTCGTCGCCGAATTGGCTGTTTGCCTAAAAAGGTTGCTTTGTACTTTTGCCACTCTCTAGACGTGCCGGATGATCCTGCTGCGGGGTACTCTGGACTCGCTTGACGGTGTCCGGGTTCTTCGTCGCCGAATTGGCTGTTTGCCTAAAAAGGCTGCTTTGTACTTCTGCCGCTAGGGCCGCAGTGTGCTCCTCCATACGGAGGGAGCGATTTGTGTTTCCATTAATTGTTATAACCCCGCGAGGTCCTGGCATCTTGAGCTTGAGGTATGCGTAGTGCGGTACCGAATTGAATCGAGCAAATGCGGTTCGTCCTAGTAGGGCATGATAACCACTATGGAAGGGGACGATATCGAAGATTAACTCCTCACTTCGGTAGTTGTTCGGAGATCCAAAAACTACTTCCAATGTGATTGAAGCCGTACAACAGGCCTCTACACTTGGTATTACACCTTTAAAGGTGGTTTGATCCTTGAGGGATTGATGCCCATTTTGCGCACTATATCCTGATAAAGCAGGTTCAGGCTGCTGCCACCGTCCATGAGGACTCGTGTAAGGTGGAATCCGTCAATGATTGGGTCGAGGACCAATGCGGCCGAACCGTCGTGACGGATACTGGTAGGATGGTCCCTGCGATCGAAGGTGATCGGACAAGAAGACCATGGGTTGAACTTTGGGGCGACTGGCTCCATCGCATAGATGTCCCGTAGTGCACTTTTCCATTCCCTCTTGGGAATATGGGTTGCGTATATCATATACACCGTTTTCACCTGGGGAGGGAATTTCTTCTATCCTCCTGTGTTTGGTAGTCGGGGCTCCTCATCGTAATTGCTATGCAGCCCCTTGTCCTTGTATTCGGCATTCAACTTGCCGGCCTGTTTAGATACCCAGCATTCCCTGTTGGTATGGTTGGCTGGTTTATCGGGGGTGTCATGAATTTGACATGAGCGATCGAGTATGCGGTCCAAACTGGACGAGCCCAGATTGTTTCTTTTGAATGGCTTTTTCCGTTGACCGGGTTTCGAGCCTCTGAATCCGGCGTTGACTGTCGTATCTTCGGCGTTGTCGCTAATGTTTCAACGCATGTGTTTATTGCATCGTGGCTTGCCGCTACTATCTCTGACGTCTAAATCGCCAGAGTTTTTTGTTGTGATGTTGCTGCGAGCCAACCAGCTGTCCTCGCCCGTGCAAAAGCGGGTCATGAGTTTCGTAAGGGCTGCCATGGACTTTGGCTTTTCTTGGCCGAGGTGTCGGGCAAGCCATTCGTCACGAATGTTATGCTTGAAAGCTGCTAAGGCTTCGGCATCCGGACGATCGACAATTTGGTTCTTTTTAGTTAGGAACTGAGTCCATAATTTCCTGGCTGACTCTCCGGGCTGTTGTGTTATGTGACTTAGGTCATCAGCATCCAGCGGTCGCACATAAGTGCCTTGGAAGGTGTCGAGGAATGCATCCTCCAGGTTTTCCCAGCTACCGATGGAGTTTGCCGGCAGGCTATTTAGCCAATGCTGAGCTGGTCCCTTGAGCTTTAGTGGGAGATACTTGATGGCGTGTAGATCATTTCCGTGGGCCATGTGAATGTGTAGGAGAAAATCTTCAATCCATACCGCGGGGTGTGTGGTACCATCATATGATTCAATGTTTACGGGTTTAAACCCTTCTGGGAATTCATGATCCATTACTTCGCCAGTGAAGCATAGCGGGTGTGCGGCGCCTCTATGCCGAGCTACATCACGACGCAGTTCGAATGAGTCTGGTCTGTTGTATTTGGCCTGGCCGGATTTTTGTTTAGTGTATCCGGCATGACGGTCATCGTCGCGCATTGTGGCGCGCGCCCTCGATCTGTAGATCGATCTTGACTATCCTGCTTTGTTTTCCAATATGTCTCGCAGGTCCTTCGTGAATCCCCCGACCTGTGTGTTTCTGCTTGTTTGGCGACGGGGTGCGGTCTGGACTTCGGGCTTGTACGCCGCTTTGTCTCGGCCATGGGGTGGCCGGTCAGCCGCATCATGCGCTAGTAGTGTGGGCTTTAACGCCACCTCCTTGAGTTGAGGTAGCAACCTGCGCTTTGGTAACTTTTTGTAGGGCGCTCGAGTCCGTATTCCTCGGCAGCCAGGACCTCGGACCATCTATCAGTTAGCAGATCTTGATCAGCTTGAAGCTATTGCTGCTTTTTCTTCAGGCCTTTTGCAGTGGCCATAAGCCGGCGCTTGAAGCGCTCCTGCTCGACGGGATCCTCAGGCACGATGAATTTGTTGTCGCCGAGGCTCACCTCGTCTTCGGAGAGAGGCATGTAATTGTCATCCTCTGATTCCCCATCTGTTGCCTGTTCCTTAGGGCTAGTTTGCCCATCTTCTTGCTTGGCCTGCTTGAAGCCTCGCTCGGCAGGATTGTTTTCGTCTTCGGCACCATCCGGACTATTGTCGTCTCTTGTGCCGGTATCATTATTTTTGCTATGGCGGGGCTTGGAGCGGCGTCTATGACGCCGGTGCCTAGATTGGTTCTCCGAGGGTTTATCCTCTGTCGCCTCATCAACATTGCCTTCTTTGGGGGTGTCAACCATATATATGTCATATGATGAGGTGGCTCTCCAGCGCACGATAGGCGGTGGTTCCTGTTCATCTCCTGCATCGTCGTCCATACCGTCGATGTCTTCAGAGTCGAAGTTGAGCACGTCGGTTAGGTCATCAATAGTGGCTATTAAGTGGGTGGGGGACGAATTTCTTCACCGTCCTCTTCACACTCGAGCCGGACATAGTTCGGCCAAGAGTCTCTTGACAGAGAGAGAGATCTTAATGAGTTTAGCACGTCGCCCAAGGGCGAGTGCTGAAAGATATCCGTGGAGGTGAACTCCATGACCGGTGCCCAATCAAATTCGATAGGCACGGGCGTACGCGGTTCGGATCCTATAGCCGGAGACGAGCCCGAGGGTCCGGTGGTACCGACCTCATAGGAGGTGGGAGGAGTATTCGGCTCCAAGGCCGATGAGTGTGCTACCTCTATGGTGGGGTCCATCCACCCGTCCTTGGATGGCACAGTCTGCTCCGGATTATTTCCTGGAGAAGCCGTAGGCGCGATCACCTGAGTACTATCTGATGGCAGATCTAGGTCGTGCTCGTCGGGACTGTCCGGCGCACCTGACATGGGCTCGAATCCGCTGAAGATCAAGTCTCCGCCGATGTTGGCAGTGTAGTTTAGGTTCCAAACCTGACCTGGTGGCCAGGGGCGTAGCTGTCGATCTGCTCCAGATGGCCAAGCGAATTAGCCCGTAGTGCGAAGCCGCCGAATATGAAGATCTGTCCGGGAGGGAAAACCTCCCCTTGGACTGCATCGTTGAAGATGATTGAAGGAGCCATCAAGCCTTATCGCGACGACACATTGGAACTCTCAATGAAAGCACCAATGTCGGTGTCAAAACCGGCGGATCTCGGGTAGGGGGTCCTGAACTATGCGTGTAAGGCTAATGCTAACAGGAGGATGGGGACATGATGTTTACCCAGGTCCGGGCCCTCTCAATGGAGGTAATACCCTACTTCCTGCTTAATTGATCTTGATGATATGAGTATTACAAGAGTTGATCTACCACGAGATCGTAGAGGCTAAACCCTAGAAGCTAGCCTGTGATTATGATTGTTGTTGTCCTACGGACTAAACCCTCCGGTTTATATAGACACCGAAGGGGGCTAGGGTTACACAGAGTCGGTTACAGAGAAGGAGATTGATACGTCTCCAACGTATCTATAATTTTTGATTGTTCCATGCTATTATATTACCTGTTTTGAATGATTATGGGCTTTATTATACACTTTTATATTAATTTTGGGACTAACCTATTAACCGGAGGCCCATCCCATATTGTTGTTTTATTGCCTGTTTCAGTATTTCGAAGAAAAGGAATATCAAACAGAGTCCAAACGGAATGAAACCTTCGGCAACGTGATTTTTTGGAAGAATATCATCCTGGAGGCTTGAAGATAAAGTCAGAAGACCCTCAAGGAGCCCAGGAGATAGGGGCGCCCCCCCCCCTACAGGGCGCGGCCCCCTATCTCGTGGACCCCTCGAGCACCCCCCCATCCGACTTCTTTCGCCTATATATGCCTACGTACCCTAAACACATCAAATATCAAGATAGATCGGGAGTTCCTCCGCCGCAAGCCTCTATAGCCACCAAAAACCTCTCGGGAGCCCTTCTCGGCACCCTGCCGGAGGGGGGGATCCTTCACCGGTGGCCATCTTCATCATCCCGGCGCTATCCATGACGAGGAGGGAGTAGTTCACCCTCGGGGCTGAGGGTATGTACCAGTAGCTATGTGTTTGATCTCTCTCTCTCGTGTTCTCTCTCGTGTTCCCTCTATGGCATGATCTTGATGTATCCCGAGCTTTGCTATTGTAGTTGGATCTTATGATGTTTTTCCCCCTCTACTCTCTTGTGATGAATTGAGTTTCCCCTTTGAAGTTATCTTATCGGATTGAGTCTTTTGTGAGAACACTTGATGTATGTCTTGCCGTGCTTTTCTGTGGTGACAATGGTATATCATGTGCCACTTGATGTATGTTTTGGTGACCAACTTGCTGGTTCCGCCCATGAACCTATGCATAGGGGTTGGCACACGTTCTTGACTCTCTCGTAGAAACTTTGGGGCACTCTTTGAAGTACTTTGTGTTGGTTGGATGAATCTGAGATTGTGTGATGCATATCATATAATCATGCCCACGGATACTTGAGGTGACAATGGAGTATCTAGGTGACATTAGGGTTTTGGTTGATTTGTGTCTTAAGGTGTTCTTCTAGTACGAACTCTATGATAGATCGGACAGAAAGAATAGCTTCGTGTTATTTTACTAAGGACTCTTGAATAGATCGATCAGAAAGGATAACTTTGAGGTGGTTTTGTACCCCTACAATAATCTCTTCGTTTGTTCTCCGCTATTGGTGACTTTGGAGTGACTCTTTGTTGCATGTTGAGGGATAGTTATATGATCCAATTATGTTATTATTGTTGAGGGAACTTGCACTAGTGAAAGTATGAACCCTAGGCCTTGTTTCCTAGCATTGCAATACCATTTATGCTCACTTTTACCACTTGTTACCTTGCTGTTTTTATATTTTCAGATTATGAATACTCATATCTACCATCCATATTGCACTTCTATCACCATCTCTTCGCCGAACTAGTGCACCTATACAATTTCATTGTATTGGGTGTGTTGGGGACACAAGAGACTCTTCGTTATTTGGTTGCAGGGTTGTTTGAGAGAGACCATCTTCATCCTATGCCTCCCACGGATTGATAAACCTTAGGTCATCCATTTGAGAGAAATTTGCTACTGTCCTACAAACCTCTACACTTGATTTGTGTCTTAAGGTGTTATTCTAGTACGAACTCTTTAATAGATCGATCCAAAAGAATAACTTTGAGGTGGTTTCGTACCCTACCATAATCTCTACGTTTGTTCTCCGCTATTAGTGGCTTTGGAGTGACTGTTTGTTGCATGTTGAGGGCTTGTTATATGATCTATCTATGTTATTATTGTTGAGAGAACTTGCACTAGTGCAAGCATGAACCCTAGGCCTTGTTTCCTATCATTGCAATATCGTTTATGCTCACTTTTATCGCTCGTTACCTTACTGTTTTTATAATTTCAGATTACAAATACCTATATCTACTATCTATTTTGCACTTGTATCTTCATATCTTCACCGAACTAGTGCACCTATACAATTTACCATTGTATTTGGTGTGTTGGGGACACAAGAGACTCTTTGTTATTTGGTTGCAGGGTTGTTTGAGAGAGACCATCTTCATCCTACGCCTCCTACGGATTGATAAACCTTAGGTCATCCACTTGAGGGAAATTTGCTACTGTCCTACAAACCTGTGCACTTGCAGGCCCAACAACGTCTACAAGAAGAAGGTTGTGTAGTAGACATCAAGCTCTTTTCTGGCGCCGTTGCCTAGGAAGCTAGGTAAAGGGCACTCACTCACACCCCGTCAACTAAGCTCTTTTCTGGCGTCGTTGCCAGGGAGGTGAGTGCTTGAAGGTATATCTTTAGATCTTGCAATCGAATCTTTTTGTTTCTTGTTTTATCACTAGTTTAGTTTATAAAAGAAAACTACAAAAACTGGAGTTAAGTTTGTCTCAAGCGCTTCATCTTTTTAATATCTTTCGTGACTTTGATGAAAAGGAAAATTGTGCTCAAGTGATAGAACAAGAAATCTATAGAATGTTTGATACTAAACCTTTGAATGATGAGCATGATTGCAATGTTGTTGGTATGAATTCCTTGAATATCCATGATGCTAATGATATGCAAAGCCACAAGCTTAGGGAAGCTATGTTTGATGAATATGATATTTTTTGTCCCTCAAGTTTTGATGAGCAAATTTATTATGATGAAAGTGTGCCTCCTATTTATGATGATTATATTGATGAAAGTGGGTTTGGAAGAGTGTCAACTTTAGGAAGTAGTGATCCCACTATTTTGGAGGATGTTGAATCTTATTGTGATGAACATGAAAGTGGATTTGGAAGAGTGTCAACTTTATTTAGTGATGATTCCACTATTTCGGAAGAGGTTCCAATTGATTATGAGAACAAAGTTGCTATCTATGATGATTATTGTGATTATTTGTATGTTATTTAGAATAATGATAACCATGAAACTTGTCATCATGATTTTAGTTTTCAATTGGATTATGCCTCACTTGATATTTATTTTGTTGAGTTTGCTCCCACTACTATTCATGAGAAGAATTTTGCTTATGTGGAGAATAGTAAATTTTCTATGCTTGTAGATCATGAAAAGAATGATTTAGGTGCTGGTTATATTGTTGAATTCATTCATGATGCTACTGAAAATTATTATGAGGGAGGAAAATATGCTTGTAGGAATTGCAATAATGCCAAGTTTCCTCTCTATGTGCTTAAAATCTTGAAGTTATGCTTGTTTTACATTCCTATGCTAGTTGATTATTGTTCCCATAATTTATTTGCTCACAAAATCCCTATGCATAGGAAGTGGGTTATACTTAAATATGCTAGTCATGTTCTTCATGATGCTCCCTTTATGTTTCAATTATTATCTTTTATGTGAGCATCATTGCCATCATCATGCCTAGCTAAAAAGGCATTAAAGAAAAACGCTTGTTGGGAGACAACCCAATATTTACCCTTACTGTTTTTGTGTGTCCACATGATTATACTACTGTAGTAATCATGTTTTATAGCTTTTGTTTCAATAAAGTGCCAAGTAGAACCTTTGGGAAGACTTGGGTGAAGTTTATGTGATCTTGCTGTAAAAAACAGAAACTTTAGCGCTCACGAGATTAGCTGCCATTTTTTACTGGAGAGTGCTTTTAGGTTGATTCTTCTTGAAGATGATTAATAGACAAATTACTCAGGTCCACCAATTTATTTAAGAATTGTTTGAGTTCCAGAGGTATACGTTTGATACAGATTACTACAGACTGTTCTGTTTTTAACAGATTCTGTTTTCATTGTGTTGTTTGCTTATTTTGATGCATCTGTGGCTAGTATTAAGTGGTATGAACCATAGAGAAGTTGGAATACAGTAGGTTTTACACCAATATGAATTTAGAATGAGTTCATTACAGTACCTAAGTGGTGGTTTTATTTTCTTATACTAACGGAGCTTACGAGTTTTGTTTTGAGTTTTGTGTGGTTGAAGTTTTCAAGTTTTGGGTAAAGATTCGATGGACTATGGAATAAGGAGTGGCAAGAGCCTAAGCTTGGGGATGCCCAAGGCACCCCAAGGTAATATTCAAGGACAACCAAGATCCTAAGCTTGGGGATGCCCCGGAAAGCATTCCCTCTTTCGTCTTCGATCATCGGTAACCTTACTTGGAGCTATATTTTTATTCACCACATGATATGTGTTTTGCTTGGAGCATCAATTTATTTTGTTAGTTTTTGCTTTCTGTTAGTTAGAATAACGTTTTGCATCTTTATTTTCAATAAAAAGATCAAGGATAGCGAAAATCTGTTTCTGAGCACGGGCTCAACTGATCTCGAAATCCAGACCAATGGTTCACATGTGGATGCGTGCACCCCTTGTATTTCCATCTCGTATATGCTTTTTTGGTGACCGTTGCAGTGACGCATTCATTGCGACGGTGCGACGCGCTGCCGTTGCGGGACAGACTGACGAGGGATGGCTCGGCAATGTATCTGAGCCAGGCTGAGCCGTGCGGTTCATCAATCCAAACGACGACCAGTCCACCAGCCATAAATGTGAACCCATACTTGTCATCCGTCCACCACTCTCATTAACTGTCTCATTGCTGAGCGATTCCCATCCCCATCTACAGCTACGTCGCCATGTCTGCTTCATCTTCGACCTCTCTCCCAATCCCAGCTGACTGGTTGCTGCCGCTCATGCGATGCCCGCTTTGTGGTGACGAGATCGAGACCAACGTAGGCACGTGGCGAGGAGTGGCTGTAGATGCAAGTAGATTTGATCTGTATTTGTTGTTTTTTCCTCTCCAGTTGTTCGTCAGCTCATGAATCTGGTGGTGTCATATCATATCTGATTGATCCCTTTTTTTAATCCTGTTTCTGCTGTGGTTCTTTTTCAGACACACCAATTTCGTTTCTTCGAGTTCCAGTGCGCCTACTGCAGAAGGATGACCCCCATGCAGATTGCTACTGCCCAACAGCAAGCCACCAAATCTGAAAACTGGAGTTCATGTACACAACCCACTGCGCCCCTGGCCACACATGATTCCCAAGTGTCAACCCACCACATCTTCAGCACATGAAACAAATGACATGCCATTCTTACGAAAAAATATAGTATTATAATCAGCGAGATTGACAGCATGTTGCAAGATTTTATAGGTTTTCAA
>NC_041387.1:602238375-602244538 GCF_002162155.2 Triticum dicoccoides | reverse complement strand
CACTAAACACGGGCCATCATAGTTCAGACATCCATACACATAGTTCATTCTCTTTAGATACAGCAGGGACTCACGACAGTGCGGTCTGATGGATAAGCATGGACCAGTGCTCATGCGAAAACACATTGCAAGATCTCGTGTTTTAAAAACCAGTACTACAAACTAAAGAATTATAGTTGAGATCTTGGCAATACCAAGTGGCCCGGTCTTCTATTCTGCAGTTCTTTCATTTCCCTGGCTTCTGTGGCTTTTTTGGGGCATCCCCTCTTTCTGGACATGTGGTCCGTCCTCTTGTGACCTTGGTGGCGACAAAATGCTGCAGAATCTAGTTCGTTTACTAAGCCCTTCATACAGGGCTTTGTCTCTGCTGTTTGTCAGCCTTCCAGCAGCTCTATGCTTGTCTGGGGCTGCGAGCCCCAGCAGGGCATTGACACTAGCAGAATGCCCAGCACTATGGCGCGCACTCCTCCGTGCCATCTTCAACAATTGCAAACTCGTTGTTGCCATGTAGTTTTGCATCCTCTGTTTCTACCAATCTGTCCTCAAACGCCAAACCATCTCTCTTCTCTACCAATGATACTCCACTCAGTAGCACAACTTCCAGACCTGCATGCATGTGGTCATGTAGCACTTGCATCTCCCATCCGCATGACTTCCATGGCCTTGAAGTACAGCGTTGTGTGCCTATGTTGTGTGCCTATGTAATTCATAATGATGGTGTGCCAAACAAACAATTGTTGACTTGTTTCCTTTCCATCTCCAGCTTCCTAGTGGTATTATGTATGACTTTGTCAGTCTATTGCACCCTTTATGCGAGATACTATTAACTGTAACCATGTGTCTGTACAATCTGCTTTCTGATCTTACTAAAAGTTATTAGTTTAGGATACTAAACAACCAACCTCTGCAATTAAAATGGCATTTCCTTTGTGTCAGGCATGATAATTACTTGAAAAAAAGTAGACATCTTTTCCAATACAGGGAACCACATAGTTTGATGCCCAACATAGTATAACTGGCGTGAAAATGAAACCTGACCTGTGAGTATTGTTTTCAGGGCAGGGCCGCCCATCATACGCAAAAATTCTTCAAACACCCATACGAAGCTCTCTTCTTGCTCATCACGCATCAACACCCCTGCCAGAATAATGCTTTGATAGTGATTGTTAACTCCCATGAATAACCCAAATGGCATGCCATACAGGTTTGTCCAGTATGTAGTGTCAAATGTGACCACATCACTAAAGAACTTGTACTGCATTCGGCTGCTCCCATTAGCCCACGCCAGATTTTTCACCTTGCTTGACTTGTCGGTCAACACCACATAGGTGAACCCAGGGTCACTGGAACGGATGTCAGCAAACACCTCAATCATCTTCCGCACATCATCACCAGCCTATTCACGACTAATCTTGCCACATATATTCTCAACTGAACCAAAGAAGCTACCTATTATGTTGCACACCTTCCCCAGGTTCACATTGTTTTCCCTGAGCTGCCTTATCAAATCCTTGTACACATAAATGTGTTTGTGAGAAGGCCAATGCACTTTCTCTCCCGTAGTCAGCAACATGGAGTGGTTGTGGCTCTTGCTGTGTTCAGTTATGTACCTGTTGTTGTCAGATGCACGCAGAAGTCTGATCAGGGTTGTTTTCGGCTTCAGGTTTCCCCTGCAAGGCAATCACCAACAAAAGCAAACCTTGTATCTGATAATGATTCTGCAAAACCTTTTATCTTTTTTTATATATATTTGGTTTTTTGTGCTCAGATTTTTGAATGTAGTCCAACACTCACCGAGCAACCACAGACGATTTCCTGCATGCTTTTTGTTCTTTCCGCATTTAGCCTGCTCTTACCATACTGTATTCCAAAACCGACCCGCCATGAATACAGATTATAGATATCATATGCCTCGCCCAAAGAGTCAAAGCTGAGCCCTAGCTCAGGTCGTATCACACTCGTGTCAGGTTGCTCTGCATACTTGTGAATTGAGATCTCGAGAGTCGAGAGCACTCATCCGGGAAGGGCATGGAGTCCTGTCCGGTGGTACTCTGCCCAGGCGAAGCCTGTACTTTTTGCAAATGTAGATTCTGTCAGCGACTAAACTTTTAGCAACAACCTATGCATTTTCAACCAGAAATTGTACATCCTGTCAGGTCTGAACTTTTTGGCAACTGCATATGCATTTCAACCAGAAATTATAAATGCTTGTAGCCCTGTACTGAATCTTCTCTCATTTAGTTTTTTTCCCAGCATTACATTCACGAAGCATACGAAATCACACACACAAAAAGCAAGCATAACTATCAAATGGAAAACTCTACATTTTTTGGTTCTTACCTTTTAGTCCAGCGAGGTGCCTCTGGATTTACTCTATCTATGGATTCTGCGGACCTTGTTGGGGAAGCAGCACGACGACGCGCACCTTCCTGGGCTCCAATCGCCCCATCTCCCCCAACCTTTTGAGCCATACCAGACCCAGCATCTGAATCACCTCCCTTCGCATTGGCTGCTCCGTTTTCTAACAGGAAAGGGAACAAAATCGGATCCTGCTGTTCAAGGTTATCAGTGAACTCCTCTTTCACCGGGAACCTGACAAAACCGACAGCAATTGCCGGAAGAAACGTATAGCTCGTCAGGGCACTTCCTCGCCGGATCCAGCTTATCGGCGGAAAATACATGAAGCAGAAGTCACAGATCTATAGGTACTAACATGTCGACCGCGTCAAGCAAAAATTCCATGCCCGCACTGTCCATCCGAACGTTTGCCGATGGCGAAGCACAGTCAGGGCGGCACAGCTGGTATATCTCTTCTTCTTTTTTTCTACCCAGCGAATCGGGACGGTGGCGAGGGTTTCCAGAATGAACGAGGTAATGGGAGAGGGACGCCCCGCTGACCGACAGACGGCTCAGGCGTCGACTAGCGTCTTGGACCTATTATCTGATCCATGGCCCAGGCAAAAAGGCGACGTCCTAGTCCACGGCCCAATGCGAGGCACGACGCCGTTCGTCTGGCCTCTCCGCTTCGGCCCCACGTCGTGGCTACTGTTTCGTACCGTATTCCACTGTATCCCCGACTTACCGCGTCTCGCACCTGACATGCCAGCTGGATTTGTTCGCATCCCGAGCATTAAACAGAGAGCGGGATTTCGGGTGCAGCTGAGCTCGAGCACCAAATCATCGCTTCCTCAAGGATAGCCTTTACCATGCTTATTTTGCTAGTATACATGTTGCTGTTTGAAAACAGAAAGTTTACCGCTGTTGCAAAAATTCCCTAGAAAAGTCAGAGAATGGTATAATGTTGAAACTTTTTGCATATTGAGATCTGACAAATTTATTATAGTGGGAATTTTATTTCATAATTTTTGGAGTTAGGTAAGTATGATGAATCTTGCATTCTTTACAGACTGTACTGTTTTGCCAGATTGATGTTATGTTTGCATTCTTTGCATATGTTTGCTTGTTTAATGATTCTATTTGAGGATAGAAGTATTAAATATGCAGAGGCATTTAGTATGCAATGTTTAATAATTATTTTAGTGATTTGTTACAGTAGAAAATGATAAGGTTTTGCATTGGTTTATACTAACCTATCTCACGAGTTCTTGTTGAGTTTGGTGTGGATGAAGCTTTTGATAAAAAGAGAAACCATGATATGAGAGGAATTAAGGAGATATAAAAGTTCAAGCTTGGGGATGCCCAAGGCACCCCAAGATAATATTTCAAGAAGTTTCAAGCATCTAAGCTTGGGGATGCCCCGGTAGGCATCCCACCTTTCTTCTTCAACAACTATCGGTTAGTATCGGTTGAGCCTAAGTTTTTGCTTCTTCACTTAAGTTGTGCTATCCTTGCAATGTCATTTTATTTTGTTTTGCTTGCTTGAATACAATACCAAGATCTGAAATTCTTTAATGAGAGAGAGTCTTCGCATAGTTGCATAATTATTTAGCTAGTCATTGATCTTCACTTATATCTGTTGGAGTAGTTTGTCGTTTGCTCTAGTGCTTCACTTATATCTTTTAGAGCATGGCGGTGGTTTTATTTTGTAGAAATTAATGAACTCTCGTGCTTCACTTATATTATTTTGAGAGTCTTAAACATCATGGTTATTTGAATGAAAACTATCATAGGAAGTGAATTGGATGCTATGATCAATTTGATACTTGATAATTGTTTTGAGATATGGAGATAGTGATATTAAAGTCATGCTAGTTGGGTAATTATGAATTTAAAGAATGCTTGTGTTGAAGTTAGCAAGTCCCGTAGCATGCACGTATGGTTAAAGTTGTGTAACAAATTTGAAACATGAAGTGTACCTGGCTTGTGCATCCTTATGAGTGGCGGTCGGGGACGAGCGATGGTCTTTTCGTACCAATCTATCCCCCTAGGAGCATGCGCGTAGTACTTGATTTTTTATGACTTCTAAATTTTTGCAATAAGTATATGAGTTCTTTTGACTAATGTTGAGTCCATGGATTATACGCACTTTTATCTTTCCGCCTTTGCTAGCCTCTTCAGTACCGTGTATTGCCCTTTCTCACTTTGAGAGTTGGTGCAAACTTCGCCGGTACATCCAAACCCCGTGATACGATACGCTCTATCACACATAAACCTCCTTATATCTTCCTCAAAACAGCCACCATACCTACCTATTATGGCATTTCCGTAGCCATTCCGAGATATATTGCCATGCAACTTTCCACCGTTCCGTTCATCGTCATCATGACATACTTTAATTTTGTCATATTGCCATTGCATGATCATGTAGTTGACATTGTATTTGTGGCAAAGCCACCATGCATTATTTTTCATACATGTCACTCTTGATTCATTGCACCATCCCGGTACACCGCCAGAGGCATTCATATAGAGTCATATCTTGTTCTAGTTTTGAGTTGTAATTTATATGTTGTAATCAATAGAAGTGTGATGATCATAATTATTAGAGCATTGCCCAAAAGAAAAAAAAAGGGAAGAAAGGCCAAAAAGAAAAAAAGAAACGCCCAAAAAAAGATAAAAAAGAAAAAGGGCAATGTTACTATCTCTTTTTCCACACTTCTGCTTCAAAGTAGCACCTTGTTCTTCATGTAGTGAGTCTCATATATTGTGCTTCAAAGTAGCACCATGTTTTTCATATAGTGAGACTCATAAGTTGTCTTTTTCATACTAGTGCGAATTTTTCATTATAGAACTTGGCTTGTATATTCCTATGATGGGCTTCCTCAAATGCCCTAGGTCTTCGTGAGCAAGCAAGTTGGATGCACACCCACTAGTTTTCTTTTGTTGAGCATTCATTTATAGCTCTAGTGCATCTGTTGCATGGCAATCCCTACTCCTCATGTTGACATCAATTGATGTGCATATCCATAGCCCGTTGATTATCCTCGTCAATGTGAGACTTTCTCTCCTTTTTTGTCTTCTCCACACAATCCCCATCATCATATTCTATTCCACCCATAGTGCTATATCCATGGCTCACGCTGATGTATTGCGTGAAGGTTGAAAAAGTTTGAGATTATTTAAGTATGAAAATATTCCTTGGCTTGTCATCGGGGTATAGAAGTTGGGAACATCTTTGTGTGACGAAAATGAAGCATAGCCTAACTATATGATTTTGTAGGGATGAACTTTCTTTTGCCATGTTATTTTGAGAAGACATGATTGCTTTGATTAGTATGCTTGAAGTGTTACTATTTCTTTTATCAATATGAACTTTTATTTTGAATCATTTGTATCTGAACACTCATGCCACAATAAAGTGAAATTACTTTGAGAATCATGCTAGGTAGCATTCCACATCAAAAATTCTGTTTTTATCATTTACCTACTCGAGGACGAGCGGGAATTAAGCTTGGGGATGCTTGATACGTCTCCAACGTATCTATAATTGTTGATTTTTCCATGCTATTATATTACCCGTTTTGAATGATTATGGGATTTATTATACACTTTTATATTACTTTTGGGACTAACCTATTAACCGGAGGCCCAGCCCATATTGTTGTTTTATTGCCTGTTTCAGTATTTCGAAGAAAAGGAATATCAAACGGAGTCCAAACGGAATGAAACATTCGGCAACATGATTTTTTGGAAGAATATCATCCTGGAGGCTTGGACATCAATTCAAAAGACCCTCGAGGAGCCCAGGAGATAGGGGGCGCCC
>NC_041387.1:602228102-602238088 GCF_002162155.2 Triticum dicoccoides | reverse complement strand
CCCCCCGACAGACTTCTTTCGCCTATATATGCCCACGTACCCAAAAAACATCGAATATCAAGATAGATCGGGAGTTCCACCAACGCAAGCCTCTGTAGCCACCAAAAACCTCTCGGGAGCCCTTCCCGGCACCCTGCCGGAGGGGGGGATCCTTCACCGGTGGCCATCTTCATCATCCCGGCGCTATCCATGATGAGGAGGGAGTAGTTCACCCTCGGGGCTGAGGGTATGTACCAGTAGCTATGTGTTTGATCCCTCTCTCTCGTGTTCTCTCTCGTGTTCCCTCTATGGCACGATCTTGATGTATCCCGAGCTTTGCTATTGTAGTTGGATCTTATGATGTTTTCCCCCTCTACTCTCTTGTGATGAATTGAGTTTCCCCTTTGAAGTTATCTTATCGAATTGAGTCTTTTGTGAGAACACTGGATGTATGTCTCGCCATGCTTATCTGTGGTGACAATGGGGTATCATGTGCCACTGGATGTATTTTTTGGTGACCAACTTGCGGGTTCCGTCCATGAACCTATGCATAGGGGTTGGCACATGTTCTTGACTCTCCGGTAGAAACTTTGGGGCACTCTTTGAAGTACTTTGTGTCTGTCGGATGAATCTGAGATTGTGTGATGCATATCGTATAATCATGTCCGCAGATACTTGAGGTGAAAATGGAGTATCTAGGTGACATTAGGGTTTTGGTTGATTTGTGTCTTAAGGTGTTATTCTAGTATGAACTCTTTAATAGATCGATCTGAAAGAATAACTTTGAGGTGGTTTCGTACCCTACCATAATCTCTATGTTTGTTCTCCGCTATTAGTGGCTTTGGAGTGACTCTTTGTTGCATGTTAAGGGCTTGTTATATGATCTATCTATGTTATTATTGTTGACAGAACTTGCACTAGTGAAAGTATGTACCCTAGGCCTTGTTTCCTATCATTGCAATACCGTTTATGCACACTTTTATCGCTCGTTACCTTGCTGTTTTTATAATTTCAGATTACAAATACATATATCTACTATCTATTTTGCACTTGTATCTTCATCTCTTCGCTAAACTAGTGCACCTATACAATTTACCATTGTATTGGGTGTGTTGGGGACACAAGAGACTCTTTGTTATTTGGTTGCAGGGTTGTTTGAGAGAGACCATCTTCATCCTACGCCTCCTACGGATTGATAAACCTTAGGTCATCCACTTGAGGGAAATTTTCTACTGTCCTACAAACCTGTGCACTTGCAGGCCCAAACACGTCTACAAGAAGAAGGTTGTGTAGTAGACATCAGAGATCTACATATCCGAATCGCCAAGCTTGCCTTCCAAGCAAAGCAGAGTCCCATCCGGACACGGGACGAAGTCTTCAATCTTGAGTATATAGTCCGGTTGTCCGTATACCCCCTAATCCAGGACTCCCTCATTCGGTGCTTTGATCAGTTGGATCACGAAGACGTTCGACTACATCAACTGCGTTAACTAAACGCTTCTGCTTTCGTTCTACGAGGGTACGTGGACACTCTCCCCTCTCGTTGCTATGCATCACCTAGATAGATCTTGTGTGATCGTAGGAAAAAAATTGAAATTACCTCGTTCACCAACAGTGGTATCAGAGCCAGGTCTATGCGTAGATGTTATATGCACGAGTAGAACACAAAGAGTTGTGGGCGACAACAGTCATACTGCTTACCAGCATGTCATACTTTGATTCGGTGGTATTGTTGGATGAATGGCTCGGACCGACATTACGCGTACGCTTACGCGAGACTGGTTCTACCGACGTGCTTCGCACATAGGTGGCTAGTGAGTGTCTGTTTCTCCAACTTTAGTTAAATCGAGTGTGGCTACGCCCGGTCCTTGTTGAAGGTTAAAACAACACACTTGACGAAAATTCGTTATGCTTTTGATGCGTAGGTAAGAATGGTTCTTGCTAGAAGCCCATAGCAGCCACGTAAAACTTGCACCAACAAAGTAGAGGATGTCTAACTTGTTTTTGCAGGGCATGTTGTGATGTGATATGGTCAAGACATGATGTGTTTTATGAGATGATCATGTTTTGTTAAAGTTATCGGCAACTGGGCATGAGCCTTATGGTTGTCTCTTTATTGCATAAGATGCAAGCGCCATATAATTGCTTTACTTTATCGCTATGCGATAGCAATAGTTGTAAAAGCAATAGTTGGTGAGACAACCATGTGATGACACATTGATAAAGATCAAGATGATGGAGGTCATGGTGTCATGCCGATGACGATGGAGATCATGATGGTACTTTGGAGATGGAGATCAAAGGCACAAGATAATGATGGCCATATCATTTCACATATTTTGATTGCATGTGATGTTTATCTTTTATGCTTCCTATTTTGCTTGATTCGGCGGTAGCATTATAAGATGACCCCTTACTAAAATTTCAAGGTATAGGTGTTCTCCCTGAGTATGCACCGTTGCGACGGTTCTTCGTGCCAAGACACCACGTGGATATCGGGTGTGATAAGCTCTACGTTCACATACAACGGGTGCAAGCCAGTTTTGCACACGCAGAATACTCAGGTTAAACTTGACGAGCCTAGCATATGCAGATATGGCCTCGGAACACTGAGACCAAGATGTCGTACGTGAATCATATAGTAGATATGATCAACATAGTGATGTTCACCATTGGAAACTACTCCATCTCACGTGATGATCGGACATGGTTTAGTTGATTTGGATCACGTGATCATTTAGATGACTAGAGGGATGTCTATCTAAGTGGGAGTTCTTAAGTAATATGATTAATTAAACTTTAATTTATCATGAACTTAGTCCTGATAGTATTTGCAAATTATGTTGTAGATCAATAGCTCGCATTGTTGCTTCCCTATGTTTTTATATGTTCCTAGGGAAAACTAAGTTGAAAGATGATAGTAGCAATGATGTGGACTGGGTCCGTAATCTAAGGTTTATCCTCATTGCTGCATAGAAGAATTATGTCCTTGATGCATCGCTAGGTGATAAAACTATTGCAGGAGCAGATGCAGACATTATGAACGTTTGGATAGCTTAATATGATGACTACTTGATAGTCTAGTGCACCATGCTTTACAGCTTAGAATCGGGACTTCAAAGACGTTTTGAACGTCATGGACCATATGAGATGTTCCAGGAGTTGAAGTTAATATTTCAAGAAAATACCCGAGTTGAGAAATATGAACTCTCCAACAAGTTCTATAGCTAAAAGATGGAGGAGAATAGCTCAAGAACTGAGCATGTGCTCAGATTGTCTGGGTACTACAATCGCTTGAATCAAGTGGGAGTTAATCTTCCAAATAAGATAGTGATTGACAGAGTTCTCTAGTCACCATCACCAAGTTACTAGAACTTCGTGATGAACTATATATAGTATGCAAGGGATGACGAAAATGATTCCCGAGCTCTTCAGGATGCTGAAATCAATGAAGGTAGAAATCAAAAGGAGAGCATCAAGTGTTGATGATTGACAAGACCACTAGTTTCAAGAAAAGGGCAAAGGGAAAGAAAGGAAACTTCAATTAGAATGGAAAGCAACTTGTCACTCCCGTGAAGAAGCCCAAAGCTGGACCAAACCCTGAAACTGAGTGCTTCTACTACAAAGGAAATGGTCACTGGAAGCGGAAATGCCCTGAATATTTGGTGGATAAGAAGGATCGGAAAGTGAACAAGGGTATATTTGATATACAGGTTATTGATGTGTAACTTATTAGTGTTTATAGTAGCCCCTGGGTATTTGATACTTGTTCGGTTGCTAAGATTAGTAACTCGAAATAGGAGTTACAGAATAAACAGAGATTAGTTGAGGGTGAAGTGACGATGTGTGTTGGAAGTGGTTCCAAGATTGATATGATCATCATCGCACACTCCCTATACTTTCGAGATTAGTGTTGAACCTAAATAAATGTTATTTTGTGTTTGCATTGAGCATAAATATGATTAGATCATGTTTATTGCGATACGGTTATTCATCTAAGACAGAGAATAAATTGTTATTCTGTTTACATGAATAAAACCTTCTATGGTTATACACCCAATGTTGATGGTTTATTGAATCTTGATCGTAGTGATACACATATTCATAATATTGATGCCAAAAGATGCAAAGTTGATAATGATAGTGCAACATATTTGTGGCACTACCATTTGGGTCATATCGGTGTAAAGCGTATGAAGACACTCCATAAAGATGGACTTTTGGAATCACTTGATTATAAATCATTTGATGCTTGCGAACCATGCCTTATGGGCAAGATGACTAAAACTCCTTTCTCTAGAACAATGGAACGAACTAGTGACTTATTGGAAATAATACATATCAATGTATGCGGTCCAATAAGTGTTGATGCTCGTGGTGGGTATCGTTATTTTCTGACCTTCACAGATGATTTGAGCAGATATGGATATATCTACTTAATGAAACACAAGTCTAAAACATCTGAAAAGTTCATAGAATTTCAGAGTGAAGTGGAGAATCATCGTAACAAGAAAATAAAGTTTCTACGATCTGATCATGGAGGAGAATATTTGAGTTACGAGTTTGGCCTTCATTTAAAACAATGTGGAATAGTTTCACAGTTCACGCCACATGTAACACCACAGCGTAATGGTGTGTCCGAACATCGTAACCGCGCTTTATTGGATATGGTGTGATCTATGATGTCTCTTACCGATTTACCACTATCGTTTTATGGTGTTATGCATTAGAGACAGCTACATTCACGTTAAATAGGGCACCATCTAAATCCGTGAGACGACGCCTTATGAACTGTGGTTTGGCAAGAAACCAAAGTTGTCGTTTCTTAAAGTTTGGGGCTGTGATGCTTATGTGAAAAAGCTTCAACCTGATAAGCTCGAACCTAAATCAGATAAGTGTGTCTTCCACTACTGGAATCAGCTTCTTTGTTGTCCACCATGGCGGACGGCAAAGGCACAGATCCCGGACGGCAAAGTCCTTTGCCGTTAGCCACCAGACGGCAAAACGTCCAACTGAACGAGCTACGGCAAAGGGCACTTTGTCGTCTGCTGGCGGACGGCAAAGATGCAAAGGCATTTGCCGTTTGCTAGCGGACGACAAAGGTCATGGCTCTTTGCCATCTGCTGGCAGACGGCAAAGAGCCAGTCTTTGTCGTCTGCGGCAGACAGCAAAGACTGGCTCTTTGCCATCTGCCAGCAGATGGCAAAGAGCCTATATTGCCCCATTTAATTCTGTTTTTTCTTATATCAATTCATTTTCATAGAAAATCACACACACACACAGATATATATATATATATATATATATAGTCATGAACAAAAACTAAATATCTATACATATACATAGTTTCATCAATATTACACAGTTTCATCCATAGGTAGCAAATTTCACAAAGTCAAAACAAAAACTAAAGACAAGCACTCCATATCTGAAATTACAAGAAATGACCTAAAACTAAATAACTATTTTCCTAAAAACTATCTTATTACTAAGATCTTCTCTGGATCTTCTTCTTTTCTTCCAACCTGCATAACAAAAACACTAAGAAATAGAGAATGGGTTAGGAGTAGAAATGTAGCATTTCACTTGGTAAAATGCAATGTTCAGTTTTTATGTAAGTTTAACACATGGAAAGCTGGAGAGCATGCTGAGAGTTTTCTTGCCTGAGGGCCAGGGTAGCCACCAATGGGCCAGCCAAGGGGCCAGTTCACATCCTTCTTGAGGAGAGTGTACTCCTGCTCAATTCCATAACTGTTTGGGTTCAGAGATAAGCCTAATCAATGCTCTAACCGTAAGCAGATAAGGATACAAATGTGGAAATCGCCAAATTTTGTGGTCCTTCAACCCATTTTTGGTACTGTTTCTGTCTGCATCTGCTAAATAAATCTGTAATTCCAGGGACATCAATTTTACTCTTATCTTCCTAACTCATTTCCATCTGATGCAAAGTGAGTGTGGTGTGGTACTAATCTATATTGTACAACTTATTATGTTCTCACGTGTGTATGTGTGTTAAGTCACAAGAGCACTACTACAACTTCTATATGAAACACCGCAACAACAAAAAACTTGAAATATCGAGGGAGGTATTCGTACCATCTCTCCTCAGCTGCAACCTTCGGGGTGTTGAAGATCTTTGGCAGCATTGTGCCTCTTATTGGTGGGGATTGGAACACCTTGTGGTGTGTAGCAGTCGCACATGATCTACAAGAGAGTAATAAATAGGAAAAGATCAACAAACCAATGACTTTGCACCAAATACAGTAGAAACTTGGCCTCTGATTTAGCTGAAGTTTTTTTTCTCAGTTCAAGTATTTAAGATTTGTGTTAGTCAAACAGTTTTCTCAAAGACCAAGTTGTTTCTCTGAAGAGACAGTCTCATAAGCAATTAATTATGAGCCAAGTAGGTCAACTAGTGGAATTTTAGGGTGTTTACACAACAGGGCGCAAACACCTGGTTATTTTGTCCACCAGATCACACATATGTCCAAGCACATCAAACAACCAAAAAATTTAGTTTTCATTTTTAAATTTAAGCCACAAAATTCAGTTTTTTTATTTTAAAATTTTAGTGCCTAGAAACAAGGTTTTCCTGTGATATTTTTTCAAAGACCCATCTGCTCTGTTTTTTTAGCGGAGCAGTTCTGCATTGTGCTGCTGCTCCATGTGCCAAGACCAATGACCAAAGTCTCGCCTCATATGCATTACTGCACTTTAGTAGGGCCTCTCTAGAGGTCACAAGTAATCCCTCTATCTCAAGATGTAAGACGTTTTTGAGGTTTAAGCCTTAAAACATATGTGATTGACATGTATACGGTTATTTGGCGAGATATGGCGGACTGTCTTAAATGCTTACAGGTGTAATCTCAAAGGCCGCAGACTTCAAAATGGCTGCCTGGTAGTTTTCGATGGTTGTTCTAACCGGAAATAATACAGTGGAACAGAGCATTTTCTTTTTCCATCCTATATAGTTAACAAATCGGGCTACTCTTTCCGGATGAAGTGCCAAACCTGAAGATACTTGTATGGCATGCTCTTTCGCGATACGAGGATGCCTTCAGTATTATCACCCCCAAAGATTTTGATCCTCCCATCCCTGCATTTTGAAGCGCAATCACCATCAATTCAATAGGAGGTGGACATAACATGGACACTGAAAATCTGCTCAAGGGCTTGCTGGTATGTTCTATTGGCTCGACTCGAGCAATGATCTGAACCGCATTAAGGTTGACAAAGATATCAGCTTCGGTTTAACTTATTTTGCAGTGTAGGAAAAGTTAGGACAAGTGGAGGGAGGTTGGGGGCTCACAACATCCCGACGGCGAGGAGCCGCTGCACGGGGTCGAACTCCATGACAGAGGCGGCGTAGGGGACGCTGTAGTGGAGCGCGATCTGCGCGTAGCTGGGCCACATCGCTGGCCGCCCTTCCTCCTCCTCCACCACCTCCTTTCTCTCCCCCTCCTCCCTGCAGCAACATCCAGACAAACATAATCACCAACACGGCCACGGTCAGTGCCAGAAGAAAACTCTGCCCGCCAGCCCCGGCGAAGATGGTCTGATCGACTCCAAATCTGACGGGATAGAGTGAGAGAGGGGGTGGGGCGAGACTGTGACGCCCCCGATTCAATCGTACACTATTCATGCACGCAAATGTGTACGATCAAGATCAGGGACTCACGGGAAGATATCACAACACAACTCTACAAATAAAATAAGTCATACAAGCATCATAATACAAGCCAGGGCCTCGAGGGCTCGAATACAAGTGCTCGATCATAGACGAGTCAGCGGAAACAACAATATCTGAGTACAGACATAAGTTAAACAAGTTTGCCTTAAGAAGGCTAGCACAAACTGGGATACAGATCGAAAGAGGCGCAGGCCTCCTGCCTGGGATCCTCCTAAACTACTCCTGGTCGTCGTTCTGCGGGCTGCACGTAGTAGTAGACACCTCCGGGGTAGTAGTCGTCGTCGACGGTGGCGTCTGGCTCCTGGACTCCAGCATCTGGTTGCAACAACCAGAAAGAAAGGAAAGGGGAAAAAGGAGGGAGAAAGCAACCGTGAGTACTCATCCAAAGTACTCGCAAGCAAGGAGCTACACTACATATGCATGGGTATATGTGTAAAGGGCCATATCAGTGGACTGAACTGCAGAATGCCAGAATAAGAGGGGGATAGCTAATCCTGTCGAAGACTACGCTTCTGGCAGCCTCCGTCTTGCAGCATGTAGAAGAGAGTAGATTGAAGTCCTCCAAGTAGCATCTCCAAGTAACATCTCCAAAATAGCATCTCATAGCATAATCCTACCCGGCGATCCTCTCCTCGTCGCCCTGCGGAAAAGCGATCACCGGGTTATCTGTGGAACTTGGAAGGGTGTGTTTTATTAAGTATCCGGTTCTAGTTGTCATAAGGTCAAGGTACAACTCCAAGTCGTCCTGTTACCGAAGATCACGACTATTCGAATAGATTAACTTCCCTGCAGGGGTGCACCACATTCCCCAACACGCTCGATCCCATTTGGCCGGACACACTTTCCTGGGTCATGCCCGGCCTCGGAAGATCAACACGTCGCAGCCCCACCTAGGCAAAACAGAGAGGCCAGCACGCCGGTCTAAACCTAAGCGCACAGGGGTCTGGGCCCATCGCCCATAGCACACCTGCACGTTGCGTACGCGGCCGAAAGCGGAACTAGCCCCCTTAATACAAGAGCAGGCTTACGTTCCAATCCGGCGCGCGCCGCTCCGTCGCTGACGTCTGAAGTGCTTCGGCTGATACCACGACGTCGGGATACCCATAACTACTCCCACGTAGATGGTTAGTGCGTATAGGCTCGTAGCCAGACTCAGATCAAATACCAAGATCTCGTTAAGCGTGTTAAGTATCCGCGAACGCCGAACAGGACCAGGCCCACCTGTCTCCTAGGTGGTCTCAACCTGCCCTGTCGCTCCGCCACCAAGTAACAGTCGAGGGCCGTCGGGAACCCAGGCCCACCTCTACCGGGATGGAGCCACCTGTCCTTTCAGCCCCCTCGTCAGAATCACTTGCGGGTACTCAATGAGCTGACCCGACTTTAGTCACCATCTGTATAGTATGTATGTATGTATAGTATATACCCGTGATCACCTCCCAAGTGATCACGGCCCGATAGTATAGCAAGGCAGACTGACAAGAATGTAGGGCCAATGATGATAAACTAGCATCCTATACTAAGCATTTAGGATTGCAGGTAAGGTATCAACAGATGTAGCGAGAATGTCAGGCTATGCATCAGAATAGGATTAACGAAAGCAGTAACATGCTACACTACTCTAATGCAAGCAGTATAGAGGAGAATAGGCGATATCTGGTGATCAAGGGGGGGGGGGCTTGCCTGGTTACTCTGGCAAGAGAGAGGGTCGTCAACTCTGTAGTCGAACTGGTCAACAGCAGCATCGGTCTCGTAGTCTACCGGAGAGAAAAGGGGGGAGAAACAGTAAATACAGTGCAAACATAAGCAAGACAACACAAGACACGATAAAGAGCGAAGCTAGTTGTGTCCTAACGCAGTATGAGGTGATGCCGGCGAAGGGGGAAAACATCCGGGAAAGTATTCCCGGTGTTCCGTGTTTTCGGGCAGAGGAGCTGGAGGGGGAAAGTTGCGAGTTTGATATGTTAGGGGTGTGTGGCGGACGAACGGGTTGCGTATCCGGAATCGTCTCGTCGTTCTGAGCAACTTTCATGTTGAAAATATTTTAATCCGAGTTACGGATTAAAAGATATGATTTTCTAAAGATTTTATTAATTTCTGGAATTTACTTAATTATTTAATTAATTCGGAAAATGGATTTATGACGTCGGCATGATGCCATGCTGACGTCAGCAGTCAACAGGGTTGACTAGGTCAACCCTGACATGTGGGTCCCGCTGTCATTGACTAAGATTAACTAAAACAGATTAATTAGTTTAATTAGTGATTAGGTTAATCTAATCAGGATTAATTAACTTAATTAATTGCTTAATTAATTAAT
>NC_041387.1:602206652-602226929 GCF_002162155.2 Triticum dicoccoides | reverse complement strand
GAGAGGGTGGGGGAACGTGGGGGAGTGGGGGGTTGGGCCCTAGGGTTCGGTCATGGGTGGGGGGTTAAGTGGTGCGGGGGCGGCGGTTGGGCCAGTGAGCTGGCCGGCTGGGCCATTGGCCCAGTTGGCCAAGGGGTCCAGTGGGGGGGGGTTCTCTTTTATTTTAGTTTAGTTTTTTTTGTTAGTTTGTTTTGTTTTTATTTAATTTTCTTTTCTGTTTTATTTTAGTTGCACTTTATTTTTGGTTTAGTAAGATATGAAAATAGCCCCAAAAATAGTGTGTCAAAATAATCCACTGTTCTAAGAAGTTTTACCTCAGAAATAAAATAGTTTAGTGTTTGGTAAAATATATTAGGAGTATAACTAATTGTTTTGATGTAGTTTTAATCACTTTAGTGTATTTAAATATCTTATAAAGATGTTGTTTCTCCACCAATAATATCCATGATTTATTTGTCATATTAAGAACATTTTAGTTTTGACCTTTGAAAACTTTAATTGTTTGACTTGATTTTAAATTTGAATTTGAATCATTTTTGAACCATCGCGAGATTAACAACAGTAACCGAGGTTACATGGCATCATTAGCGTGGAATTACTGTAGCCTAAATATCCGGGCGTCACAGAGACCCGGTGCAGCTTCCTCTGCAAGAAGCACTTCGCAAACATTGGGGACAGGGCGGTTCGACGCCTGCGGCAGCGGCGAGGAGGAGGCCGGATCCCCATACAAGTATCTTTGGATGCGGCGAGGAGGAGGCCGGATCCGGAGTGTCCGAACCTCCCACGGCCGAATACGGGCGCGAGACAGCGTGGGGCGGCAGCGGCAATGCAGGGACGCGGGCAGGGCGCAGAGGAGCTTGGTGCGGGGCAGCGAGCTTGTGGGGAGGTGGCGACGCGCGACGCGGCGCAGGCAGCAGCGCGAGGCGGCGGGGCTCCTGGGGTCCGGCGAGGTGGCGGCGTGCACCGGCGGGGTGGAGGCGAGGTGGCGCAGTGGCGCGGGGTCGAGGGAGTTCGCCGTAGTTGCTTGCACGAGGGAGAGGGAGAGACGAGCGGGAAAGAGAGAGAGGGGTGGGGTAGAGAGAAAGAGGATGGAGATAGTGGAGGTGGGGGCAATGGTTTTTTTTACCCGCAAAAAAAAGATAGCCCCACCTCTTTGCCGTCTGCCAGCAGATGGCAAAGAGGGGGTGGACCATTGCACTGTACTGGCACCTCTTTGCCGTCCGCTGGCAGATGGCAAAGTTTCTTTGTCATCTAACAGCAGACGGCAAAGAAATGACAGATGGCAAAGACCTTCTTTACCGTCTGCCGGTTCTTTGTCGTCTGCTGTTTGGTAGCTGATGGCAAAGACCTTCTTTGCCGTCTGATAGCAGACGACAAAGAGCTGGCAGATGGCAAAATCCCTGATTCCAGTAGTGTTTATAGGATACCCAAAGGAAACTGTTGGGTACAAATTCTATCACAGATCCGAAGGCAAAATCTTTGTTGCTAAGAATGGATCCTTTATAGAGAAGGAGTTTCTCTCGAAAGAAGTGAGTGGGAGGAAAGTAGAACTTGATGAGGTAATTGTACCTTCACCCAAATTGGAAAGTAGTTCATCACAAAAATCAGTTCCAGTGATTCCTACACCAATTAGTGAGTAAGCTAATGATGATGTTCATGAAACTTTAGATCAAGTTATTACCGAACCTCGTAGGTCTTCCAGAGTACAATCCGCACCAGAGTGGTACGGTAATCCTATTATGGAAGTCATGTTACTAGACCATGATGAACCTATGAACTATGAGGAAGCAATGATGAGCCCAGATTCTGCAAAATGGCTTGAGGCCATGAAATCTGAGATGGGATCCATGTATGAGAACAAAGTGTGGGCTTTGGTGGACTTGCCCAATGATCGGCAAGCCATATTAAATAAATGGATCTTCAAGAGGAAGATGGACACTGATAGTAGTGTTACTATCTACAAAGCTTGACTTGTCGCAAAAAGGTTTTCGACAAATTCAATGTGTTGACTACAATGAGATTTTCTCAACTGTAGCGATGCTTAAATCCGTCTGAATCATGTTAGCAGCTGCCATATTTTATGAAATCTGGCAAATGGATGTCAAAACTACATTCCTTAAATGGATATTTCTTAAAGAAGAGTTGTATATGATGCAACTAGAAGGTTTTGTCAATCCTAAAGGTACTAACAGGGTGTGCAAGCTCCAGCGATCCATCTATGGACTAGTGCAAGCATTTCGGAGTTGGAATATACGCCTTGATGAGTTGATCAAAGCATATAGTTTTATACAGACTTGAAGTGAAGCCTGTATTTACAAGAAAGTGAGTAGGAGCTCTGTAGCATTTCTAATATTAAATGTGGATGACATATTGTTGATTGGAAATAATATAGAATTTCTGAATAGCATAAAGGAATACTTGAATAAGAGTTTTTCAATGAAAGACCTCGGTGAAGGTGCTTACATATTGGGCATCAAGATCTATAGAGATGGATCAAGACGCTTAATTGGACTTTCACAAAGCACATACCTTGGTAAAGTTTTGAAGAAGTTCAAAATGGATCAGTCAAAGAAAAAGGGTTCTTGCCTGTATTACAAGGTGTAAAATTGAGTAAGACGCAAAGCCCAACCATGGCAGAAAATAGAAAGAGAATGAAAGTCATTCCCTATGCCACAGTCATAGGTTCTATAAAGTATGATGTGCTGTGTACCAGACCTATTGTGTACCCTACCCTGAGTTTGGCAAGGGAGTACAATTTTGATCTAGGAGTAGATCACTGGACAAGTGGTCAAGATTATCCTTAGTGAGGACTAAGGAAATATTTCTCAATTATGGAGGTGATAAAAGAGCTCGTCGTAAAGAGTTGCATCGATGCAAGCTTTTACACCGATCCAGATGACTCTAAGTCTCAATCTGGATACATATTGAAAGTGGGAGCAATTAGCTAGAGTAGCTCCGTGCAGAGCATTGTAGACATAGAGCATTTGCAAAATACATACGGCTCTGAATGTGACAGACCCGTTGACTAAACTTCTCTCACGAGCAAAACATGATCACACCTTAGTACTCTTTGGGTGTTAATCGCATAGCGATGTGAACTAGATTATTGACTCTAGTAAACCCTTTGGGTGTTGGTCACATGACGATGTGAACTATGGGTGTTAATCACACACAGATGGGATATTGGTGTTAAATCACATGGTGATGTGAACTAGATTATTGACTCTAGTGCAAGTGGGAGACTGAAGGAAATATGCCCTAGAGGCAATAATGAAGTTATTATTTATTTCCTTAATTCATGATAAATGTTTATTATGCATGCTAGAATTGTATTAACCGAAAACTTAGTACATGTGTGAATACATAGACCAACTAATAGTCCCTAGTATGTCTCTACTTGACTATCTCGTTAATCAAAGATGGTTATGTTTCCTAACCATAGACATGTGTTGTCATCTGATGAACGGGATCACATCACTAGGAGAATGATGTGATGGACATGACCCATCCGTTAGCTTAGCATTATGATCCTGTCAGTTTCATTGCTACTGCTTTCTTCATGACTTATACAAGTTCCTCAGACTATGAGATTATGCAACTCCCGAATACTGGAGGAACACTTTGTGTGCTACCAAACATCACAACATAAAAGGGTGATTATAAAGGTGCTCTATAGGTGTCTCCGAAGATGTTTGTTGGGTTGGCATATATCAATATTAGGATTTGTCACTCCGTGTTTCAGAGAGGTATCTCTGGGCCCTCTCGGTAATACTCATTACTATAAGCCTTGCAAGCATTGTGACTAATGATTTAGTTGTGGGATGAAGTATTACGGAACGAGTAAAGAGACTTGCCGGTAACAAGATTGAACTAGGTATGATGATACCGACGATCAAATCCCGGGCTAGTAACATACCCATGACAAAGGGAACAACGTATGTTGTTATGCGGTTTGGCCGATAAAGATCTTTGTAGAATATGTAGGAGCCAATATGAGCATCCAGGTTCCACTATTGTTTATTGACCGGAGATGTGTCTCGGTCATGCCTACATAGTTCTCGAACCCGTAGGGTCTGCACGCTTAATGTCCGATGACGATTTGTATTATGAGTTATGTGATTTGATGACCGAAGTTTGTTTGGAGTCCCGGATGATATCACGGATATGACGAGCAGTCTTGAAATGGTCGAGATGTAAAGATCGATATATTGGAAGGCTATATTCGGACATCGGAAAGGTTCTGAGTGATTCAGGTATTTTTCGGAGTACTGGAGAGTTACAAGAATTCACCGGGGGAAGTAGTGGGCCTTAATGGGCCATACGGGAAAGGATAGAAGGGCCTCAAGGGGTGGACGAGAGCCCTCCCATGTCAAGTCCGAATTGGACTAGGGAGGGGGTTGCGCCCCCTCTCTTTCCTTCTCCCTCTCCTACTCCTTCCCTCTCTCCCCTCTTGGAAAAGGAAGGGGAGTCAATCCTAGTTGGAGTCCCCCTATAGGCGTGCCCCTCCTAAGCCGGCCTCCTCCTCCTCCCTCCTTTATATACGTGGCTAGGGGGCACCCCGTAGACACACAAGTTGATCAAGTTGATTTTTTAGCCGTGTGCGGTGCCCCCTCCACAGTTACACACCTCGGTCATATCGTCGTAGTGCTTAGGCAAAGCCCTGCGCCGGTAATTTCATCATCACCGTCATCACACCATCGTGCTGACGAAAATCTCCCTCGACCTCAACTGGATCAAGAGTACGAGGGACGTCATTGAGCTGAACGTGTGCTGAACGCGGAGGTGCCATACGTTCGGTGCTTGGATCGGTTGGATCGCGAAGACATTCGACTACATCAACCGCGTTAATTAAACGCTTCTACTTTCGGTCTACGAGGGTACGTGGACACACTCTCCCCTCTCGTTGCTATGCATCACCTAGATAGATCTTGTGTGATCGTAGGAAATTTTTTGAAATTACCATGTTCCCCAACAAGTGCCCCTTAGTTGGTGCTATATAAGAGAAGATGGAGACTCAAATTCAAAATAAAAATCGCATAAGTAAAAGAAAGGCCCTTCGCGGAGGGAAGTAGTGATTTGTAGAGGTGCCAGAGCTCAAGCTTAAATTGAGAGATAAAATTATTTTTGAGAGGCATACTTTTCCTACCAATGAAAATGACTTGGAGCATCCCAACACTTTCCATGGCTAGCGGTATCCACGGGTGCCCTCCACACCAACACTTTCCAAGGAATTTATTATTTGACAACATAAATTAAATTCATTTATTCATTTTGGGACTGGGCATCCCTAGTACCTTTGTCGTACTCTCGTGCAATGACAAGTGAATAAACACTCACCGTGAGAACAACACATCTATCATGGAAAATATTGGCTACAATTTACTGCCTCGCGAGTAGTAGAGCACACAAAAGAGAAATTTATTTTGAATAGTAGAGATGGCACATGCAAAATTGCTTAAAACGACATGGAAATGCCGCATATAGGTAGGTATAGTGGACTCATAAGGCAAAACTGGTTTAAAGGGTTTTGGATGCACAAGTAGTGATCATACTTAGTGCAAAATGAAGGCTAGAAAAAAGATATAGAAGCGACCAACCAAAAAGCAAAAAATCTCGTACCCAGGCATTATGCATAAGTAACACCGAATGATGCATCATAAGTAGGATATAAATTTCATTGCATAACTATTGACTTTCGTGCTTGCATAGGGAATCACAAACCTTAACATCAATATTCTTACTAAAGCACAATTACTCATCAACATGACTCACATATCATATCATCATATCTCAAAACCATTACTAAGAATCAAGTTTATTTTGTCCAGTGATCTTCATGAAAGTTTTTATTATATCCTCCTTGGATATCTATCACTTTGGGACTATTTTCATGTCTTGCTTTTGATAAGCTCAAACAAATATAATTAAGATCATGAGCATATTTTTTTCTTTCTCTCAAAATAATCTAAGTGAAGCCTGAGAGAATTTCTTCAAATTAACAAAGCACATCGTGCTCAAAAAGATATAAGTGAAGTACTAGAGCAAGTCCATGGCTCTAAAAATTTAAGTGAAGCATAGGAGCAAGCATAGCATAATTTTTGGCTCTCTAAAAAAGGTGTGTCCGGCAAGGATTCGACACTTAAAACACAAAGCAAAACAAGCAAAGACTCATATCATACAAGACGCTTCAAGCAAAACTCATATCATGTGACGAATAAAAATATAGTTTCGAGTAAAATACCGATGGTCATTAGAAGAAAACGGGGATGCCACTCGGGGGGCATCCCCAAGCTTAGTTGCTTGCTACTTCTTTTAATATTATCTTGGGGTGCCTCGGGCATCCCCAAGCTTAGCCTTTTGCTTATCCTTATTCCTTCATCCATCGTAAGATAACCCAAAACTTGAAAACTTCAATCACACAAAACTCAAACAAAACCTTCATGAGATCTGTTAGTATAAGAAACCAAACCACTACTATAAGTACTGTAGAAAACCTATTCTTATTTTGTTTTTGCATTATATATACTGTATTCCAACTTTTCTATGGCAAAAACTCATCAAAGAAAACCATAGAATCATCAAAACAAGCACACACCGCAAAGAAAACAGAACAGTCTGTAGCAATCTGAAAATTTGGAATACTTCTGTAACTCCAAAAATTATGAAATAAATTGGTTGACGTGAGGAATTTGTATATTAATCCTCTGAAAAATGAATCAACTTAAAATCACTCCTCTGTAAAAAATGACAACGAATCTCGTGAGCGCAAAAGTTTCTGTTTTTCAGGAAGATCAAATAAACTTTCACCCAAGTCTTCCCAAAGGCATTGCTTGGCACAAACACTAACTAAAACACAAAAAACACAATCATAATAGTAGCATAATTGTGCTAACACACAAGAACATAAAACAAAAAGCAAAAATAATTTTTATTCATTGGGTTGCCTCCCAACAAGCGTTATCGTTTTACGCCCCTAGCTAGGCATGAGAATTTATTGATGCTCTCAAGAAAGATAAGATTTGAACCACAAAGAGAGCATCATAAACCATGTGACAAACTCATTTAAGTCTAAAATACTTCCTATGCATAGGCATTTTGTAGGCAACCAAATTATTAAGACAAGAAACATCTAGCATATGCAAGGAAGAAGAAAGAGGCGATAGCAATCTCAACATGAAGAGAGGTAATTTAGTAACATGAAAATTTCTACACCCATATTTTCCTCTCTCATAGTAATTACATGTAGGATCATAAGAAAATTCAACAAAATAGCTATCACATAACATATTCTCAACACGATCCACATGCATGCGAAGTTGACACTCCTCCAAAATAGTGGGATTAACATTAGCTAAAGTCATGACCTCTCCAAACCCACTTTTATCAAAAAATTCATAAGATTGAACATTCTCCAAATATGCGGGATCTAAAGTTGACACTCTTCCAAACCCACTTTCAATATTATTGCAAACACTATTATCGATCTCATATTCATCATGGGGCTTAAATAAATTTTCAAGATCATACGAAGAATCACCCCAATCGTGATCATTGCAACAAGTAGTGGACATAGCAAAACTAGCATCACCAAGCTTGGGGTTTTGCATATCATTAACACAATTGACATTAATAGAATTTATAATAAAATCATTGCAATCATGCTTTTCATTCAAAGAGCTATCATGAATCACTTCATAAATTTCTTCATCACAATTTTCAGATTCACAAATCTCAAGCAAAACTTCATAAAGATAATCTAGTGTACTCAAATCACTAGTGATTTGTTCATGATAATTGGATCTATTAAAAAGATTAGCAAGTGGATGAGGATCCATATCAAGAGATATTTAGCAAGCAAATACAAGACACATGGCACACAAGCAGAGAAGAGATCTGATGAGAAAACGGCGAACGAAAAAGAGGGCGAATAAAATGGCAAATTTTTGTGAAGTGCAGGAGAGGAAAACGAGATGCAAAAGGCAAATAATGTAAATCGCGAGGAGATGAGATTTGTGATTAGGAACCTGGTTGATGTTGAAGATCTTCCCCGGCAATGGTGCCAGAAATTCCTTTTGATGTTTGCTAAAACTACGTCGGTATTTCCCCAAAGAGGAAGGGATGATGCAGTATAGTGACGGTAGGTATTTCCCTCAGTGATGAGACCAAGGTTATCGAACTAGTAGGATAACCTCCTCACACCACGTAAACAACACCTACACACAAATAACAAATACTCGCAACCCGTCGTGTTAAAGGGGTTATCAATCCCTTTCGGGTACGGCGCCTCAAGTAGGAAAATAACGTGAGGTAAAAAGTGGTAGATAGGATAAATAGATCGCGGAACAAATAAATTACAGCAAGGTATTTTTGTATTTTTTATTTAATAGATCTGAAAAATAAATGCAAAGGAAAATAGATCGCAAAGGCAAATATGATGAAAAGAGACCCGGGGGCCGTAGGTTTCACTAGTGGTTTCTCTCGAGAAAAATAGCAAACGATGGGAAAACAATTACTGTTGGGCAATTGGTAGAACTTCAAATAATCATGATGATATCCATGCAATGATCATTATATAGGCATCACGTCCAAGATTGGAAGATGATACGTCTCCAACGTATCTATAATTTTTTATTGTTCCATGCTATTATATTACCCCTTTTGGATGTTTATGGGCTTTATTTTACACATTTATATCATTTTTGGGACTAACGTACTAACCGGAGGCCCAGCCCGTATTGCTGTTTTTTGCCTATTTCAGCATTTCGAAGAAAAGGAATATCAAATGGAGTCCAAACAGAATGAAACCTTCGGGGGCATGATTTTTGGAATGAACGTGATCCGGAGAACTGGGAGTGCAAGTCAAGCAATAAACGAGGCGGCCAGGAGATAGGAGGGCACGCCCACCCCTCCTGGGCGCGCCCCCTGTCTCCTGGGCCCCTCGAGCGGCCACCGACGTACTTCTTCCTCCTATATATACCTACGTACCCCAAAAACATCCAGGGAGCAACCGAAACACAATTTCCACCGTTGTAACCTTCTGTATCCGCGAGATCCCATCTTGGAGCCTTCACCGGCGCTCTACCGGAGGGGGAATCAACCATGGTGGGCTTATACATCAACACCATAGCCCCTCCAATGAGTTGTGAGTAGTTTACCACAGACCTTCGGGTCCATAGTTATTAGCTAGTTGGCTTCTTCTCTCTTTTTGGATCTCAATACAATGTTCTCCCTCTCTCTTGTGGAGATCTATTCGATGTAAACTCTTTTTGCGGTGTGTTTGTTGAGATTTGATGAATTGTGTGTTTATGATCAAGTTTATCTATGAGAAATATTAGAATCTCCTCTGAATTCTTTTATGTATGATTGAGTTATCTTTGCAAGTCTCTTCGAATTATTAGTTTGGTTTGGCCTACTAGATTGATCTTTCTTGCCATGGGAGAAGTGCTTAGCTTTGGGTTCAATCTTGTGGTGTCCTTTCCTAGTGACAGCAGGGGTAGCAAGGCACGTATTGTATTGTTGTCATTGAGGATAAAAAGATGGGGTTTATATCATATTGCATGAGTTTATCCCTCTACATCATGTTATCTTTCTTAATGCGTTGCTCTGTTCTTATGAACTTAATACTCTAGATACATGTTGGATAGCGGTTGATGTGTGGAGTAATAGTAGTAGATGCAGGAAGGAGTCGGTCTACTTGTTGCGGACGTGATGCCTATATACAAGATCATGCCTAGATAATCTCATAATTATTCGCTTTTCTATCAATTGCTCGATAGTAATTTGTTCACCCACCGTAATACTTATGCTATCTTGAGAGAAGCCACTAGTGAAACCTATGGCCCCTGGGTCTATCTTTTATCATATAAGCTTTCAATCTACTTTTATTTGCATCTTTACTTTTCCAATCTATATAAAAAATACCAAAAATATATTTATCTTATCATACTATCTCTATTAGATCTCACTTTCGCAAGTGGCCGCGAAGGGATTGACAACCCATTTATTGCGTTGGTTGCGAGTTCTTTGTTTGTTTGTGTAGGTGCGTGGGACTTCTGAGGAGCCTCCTACTGGATTGATACCTTGGTTCTCAAAAACTGAGGGAAATACTTACGCTACTATTGCTGCATCACCTTTCCTCTTCAAGGAAAACCAAAGCAAGCTCAAGACCTAGCAAGAAGGATTTCTAGCGCCGTTGCCGGGGAGGTCTTCGCTCAAGTCAAGACATACCAAGTACCCATCACAAACTCATCTCCCTCGCATTTACATTATTTGCCATTTGCCTCTCGTTTTCCTCTCCCTCACTTCACCCTTGCCATTTTATTTGCCCTCTCTTTTCCAATCTCTCTCTCTTTTTCGCTTGCCCTTTTCTGTTTGCTTGTGTGTTGGATTACTTGTTGCCATGACGCAAGATAATACCAAATTGTGTGATTTCTCTAGTACCAATAATAATGATTTCCTTAGTACTCCGATTGGTCCTCTTAATGATGTTGAGTCTTGTGAAATCAATACTGCTTTGCTGAATCTTGTTATGAAAGATCAATTCGCCGGCCTTCCTAGTGAAGATGCCACTACTCATCTAAACAACTTTGTTGATTTGTGTGATATGCAAAAGAAGAAAGATACGGATAATGATATTGTTAAATTGAAGTTATTTCCGTTTTCGCTTAGAGATCGTGCTAAAGTTTGGTTTTCGTCTTTGCCTAAAAACAGTATTGATTCTTGCAACAAGTGCAAAGATGCTTTTATCTCTAAGTATTTCCCTCCCGCTAAGATTATCACTCTTAGGAACGATATTATGAATTTTAAACAACTTGATCATGAGCATGTTGCCCAATCTTGGGAAAGAATGAAATTGATGATTCGCAATTGCCCTACTCATGGTTTGAATTTATGGATGATCATACAAAAAAATTATGCCAGTTTGAACTTTGCTTCTAGAAATCTTTTAGATTCGGCAGGGGGAGGCACTTTTATGGAAATCACGTTAGGAGATGCTACAAAACTTCTTGATAATATTGTGGCTAATTATTCTCAATGGCACACCGAAAGATCTTCTAGTAAAAAAGTGCATGCTATAGAAGAAATCAATGTTTTGAGTGGAAAGATGGATGAACTTATGAAGTTGTTTGCTACTAGAAATACTCCTCTTGATCCCAATGATATGCCTTTGTCTACTTTGATTGAGAATAATAATGAATCTACACTACAAAAAAAGACACATCCATGACATTTTGGGCCAAACGAAAAAAATATATCATACATATGACACTTCTATGACGATAATTATGACAAAACCCGGTATCATCATAGATGTGGTGGGATCCTACTTCTATGACAAAAAACCATGACAGAAAATGGGCTTTTCGTCCTGGGAGGTCCGGAGACGTAGCTGCATGACATTCTTTGGGCCGTCCATGACGGAAAAAACTGTGGTAGAAGTGAGGGGGAGGAAAAATTCGGGGAGTTGCCGGTTACGGTGAGAGGTCGGGGGCCGAGCGATGCGTGTTTCTCTCGTACACATACACGCGTGTGTGCGAGGCGTTGGCTCTAACTGAACCCGAGTGAGGCGTTGGACTCTAACTGAACCCGAGCGATTGCACTGCAGGCTACGCGTTACTGAACCCGAGCGATCGATCGATGGCTGTTAACTGAACCCGATGGAGCGATTCCTTCGCTACTGCTGCTAACTGAAGCCGATCGATTGGATGAACAGTGAGCGTTGCGGGGGGGTGGATGAACAGTGAGCAGTGGCGTTGCCTCTGGATGAACAGGGCCCCGTGGTGTGGAGGGCTGGATGAACAGTAGATGGTGGAGGGGTGGTTGAACAGGACCCTATGGTGTGGAGGGCTGGATGAACAGTAGACGGTGGAGGGGTGGCCATGGAAGGGTGGTTGAACAGGACCCCGTGGTCTGGAGGGATGGATGAATAGTAGACGGTGGAGGGGTGGTTGAACAGTAGACGGTGGAGTAGCGCGCGGTGGAGGCTGGATGAACAGGAGCCCGTGGAGGCTGGAGGAGGTCGACGGTAGCCCGTGGAGGCTGGAGGAGGTAGACGGTGGAGATGAACAGTATCCCGTGGAGTCTCGTTTTGCGGTACGCCACACCCCTCCCAATCAACAGGACCCCCGTTTCGACCGTAGGAGGTCCGTTTCCTCTGTTTTGCGGTACGCCACACCCCTCCCGATGAACAGGACCCCTGTTTCGACCGTAGGAGGTCCGTTTCCTCCGTTTTGCGATACACCACACCCCTCCTGATCAATAGGACCCCCGTTTCGACCGTAGGAGGTCCGTTTCCTCCATTTTGCGGTACGCCACACCCCTCTTGATCAGCAGGAACCCCGTTTAGACCGTAGGAGGTCCGTTTCCTCCGTTCTGTGGTACGCCAGGCCCCATTTCCTTCGCCTGTTCCGTCCAAGCCGGTTGGCTCCCACGTGTTCCGTTGCCTCCCGATGAACACGACGCATTCCATTGCCTCTCCATGAACACAACGCATTTCGTTGCCTCCCCATGAACACGACGCATTCCGTTGCCTCCCCATGAACACAAGCCCTCGCCGTACGTATGCGCGACTAACCGTTCAAGACCCCGCCCGTATGTACACATACATGGTCGTATTTTCTTTCTTGCACCCTGGCTGCTGTACGTACATGTACATGCTACGTGCGTGCCTCTACTACGACACGTTCGCGCCTCTACTACGATACGTGCGCACCTCTACATCGACCAATATGTACGTACACGTTCGCGACCAGGATGACAATGCTACGTACGCTTCGACCAGGTGGGTCCCGACTGCCAGGCACTTCCTTGCCTGCAAAGATGTAGCTGGTGGGTTCCAGCAGTCAGGGGGCGAATCATTTTGTTTTTGTTTTTTTTGCCCGGACGCACTTCCTTGCGTGCGAAGGTGTAGCTGCTGGGTCCCAGCAGTTAGGGGGGCGAATCGTTTTTTTTGCCCGGACGCACTTCCTTGCATGCGAAGGTGTACCTGCTGGGACCCAGCAGTCAGGGGGCGAATCATTTCTTTTTGCCCGGACGCACTTCCTTGTGTGCGAAGGTGTAGCTAGTGGGTCCCAGCAGTCATGTTTTCGTTGTTGTTCAGAGGAGAAAAATTAATATCTGGGGTAAACATCAAAAAACTCTGCAGTGCTCACACCTCAAAAATACAAATACTGCTTGGGCTGCTTGGTCCCAATTGTCGGCCGCTTCTTGTGCAATTCTCTCGTTTATTGACTACTCCCTCCTTTCCGGTTTATAATGCTCAATTAAAAAATCTCACCAATCAAGGTAGATGGCGAGTGGTGGAATACTTTTTGTAGTTTTGCAAAAGCACCTAATTAATGCTCTTGTTATCCTCAAAAAATTATGCCGGCTCCGGCGAGTCCCTGCTCAGCTGGTGTCGACGACGCCCTGCTCCACCGAGGCCCCGTGGTGCCAACAACGAGGCAGAGGACACCGTCGGCTCCGCCGAGGCCCCGCCCCGCCAACAACAAGGCAGAGGACATCGTCGGCTCAGCCGAGGCCCCACCCTGCCGACAACATGGGGGAGGATTTCCACCGCTCCGCTGAGGCGCCGCCCGCCGGCAACGAGACAGAGGACATCGTCGGCTCCACCGAGGCCCCGCCCCGCTGCCAACGAGGCCGCGCCACACAGAAAACAAGGAAGAGTAGAACATGGTAGGTCGCCGCTGCTCGGGTCCAAGTAAGGCCACCGCTGCTACCCTCTGGTTGAAGCCAAGCTAGGCGGGTTGACCATTGCCGGCCGGTTAGCTTCTTGACAGCGACGTGGAGTCAGAGAGCTACGCTGGAGAAGAACGCTGCTTCTACTTAACTGCTGGTGCAGTTGGCTGACTGACACATGGGCCCAACAGGCCACATGTCAGTTACGCAACTACACCTGCAGTTAAGTCGCTGAAGCTTCTGTTCGGCTCAGTGGGACACAGGTGGGTAGCTTTGCTTAATTAATTATACCTCTAGCGCACCCCTTTTTAGTTTTTTTTAGAAAAGGAGGATGACCCCCGGCCTCTGCATCTGGGAGATGCATGCGGCCACAAACACCCCTTTTTAGTTGAAGAATGTATGAAATGTAATTAAATCCGGCATGTTTATATAAAATCCGACCGTGTATGAATGAATTTATTTCGATTAGTTCGAATTCCTGTATCACTGGCATTGGATGAACATGCAAAACAATACGTACTAGCATTATTCCCAGGGTGATCACCTCGTTTGCAGCAGTTTCACATGTACTCCCTCCGGTCCTTTCTATACAAGTTTTGTTTGCAGTCAAAGTATCTCTACTTTGACCAATCTTATACAAAAAAGTATGCACTTTCACAATGTGCGAAGTAAAAAGGAACAGAAGGAGTACAAAGAGTTTGAGCAGCTTTTTAGCATTTCTGTACATTGCAATCAAACACACAGGGCTGGCAATTCATAGAGAACATTCAAAACAATCGATGATTATGCATCTCAGCGACTCACATGTTAGAGGCAATATTTACTTCATAACTAAATAATAAAGAAAAAATTGATCGACGCTACTGACAGCAAGGGCGTCCCATTAGAAAATATCAAACGCATGTCTTAAAATCAATGAGAAAAATTTGACAAGATTGTCCCATTCCAAAATATCAAATGCCTACGATTGTGGAATGGGCAGGGTTTGCCATCAGTTCGGACATTGACATGGCACCTCATGCTAAATAAACCAATTGTTCTTTTTGTGCAGTTCCACCAAAATCAACCAAATTCACGCGTAGCTTGTATGATTTCGCCCTTATATGTTGCAACGCCTTGAACTTATCGGCACCTCCTTTCTTGTGGTGGAAATGAATGATTCGATGTATTCATGAACTTTTTGTGCAGTTCCCATTGAAATCAAGTTGATCACCCCTATTTGCACAAATACAAAAAAAGTGATTAGTATAAAGCAAAATGTACTATGAATTGACAGTTTAAACAGGCACCTACATGGTCCATGTAGAGCACACTTTTAGAAAAATGGAACTCACCAGAAAGAATCCTAGAACAACATTGTACTCGCGCATCACAACAAAAAAATGGAGATTTGTCAGTCCTTCTGAGCTGAAGTTAGTTTGGTCTTGTGGGGAGTAATGTAACCATCCTTCAACTGCTCCTTCTGATGAGAATCCTAGAACAACATTGTACTCGCGCATCACAGCAAAAAAAGGAGATTTGTCAGTCCTTCTGAGCTGAAGTTAGTTTGGTCTTGTGGGGAGTAATGTAACCATCCTTCAACTGCTCCTTCTAATGAGAAGATATACAGGGCTTCTTCATCCTGGCATAATTGGAACTAGTCACTTCACGTACTCCATATTCTTCTTCAGAGGAAGATGATCCTATTGTGCAAAGACAAGAGGACAACTAAATGCTAGCATTCCTATTTTCTCGAAAAAAAGGAAAGGAAATATTTAAAACAACACAGATGAAGCACTTCTCAAGGACAATACCACTTTTTCATGACAGTATATAAATAGTAGCACAACACCAATAGAGATGAAAAAGCTCAATCATATGGATGAATTAGTGGGCGAGTACCAATCTTTGTCAGGAGGCTTATTGTGTAGAGCATACAGATCAAGCACTTCTCCGAAACCATCTGTTGCTATCTACTATGGTGGCCATGCTTACTATATACTCCTCGATTAGTTTAATGTTTCCAACATCTTTTTGTGCAGTTCCACTAAAATATATGGTATCTTCAAAGAAGATCCCTATTTGCACAAGTAGAGATAATTACGTATGGCATCAAATCAGTGGCAAAACAATTGCTCGTTCCAGCCATAGCAATAAATTAAGATGCAAAACTATATCATTACTTGTGTCATCACAGTTCCAGTGCTTCATTACAACATCGGGAGTTGATTTTTGTTTTTCTTCCACTTGTTCTTCCCCTTCATCACTTGGTTCAATAACAGACAAGCTTCGCCTTCAATGTAAGATTTGGCATGTCAATTAGGGAGCACAAGTATAGTACTAAACTTAATTTTCTGATGAAAGTGGCAAAATACAGGCTAGCAGTTGTGAAATATCCTTATCTTACCTCAGTGGGATATTACGGTGCACATACAGATTGGAAGTCTTGTCTCCATTTGTGCAGTTCACTAAAATCAAGCAACATTATCGTACAAGTAGCACAACATATGAAAGCACACTGCAGAATCATGTGAAAGAAGGCTAGTACTGACCTCTCATGATGCGGAATTCAAACAACTCACAAGAAGAAGATCTGAACCAAGTTCGCCTTAACGGATAGGAAGTAAGATCTCCTCTTGTGCAGTTCCACTAAGATCAAGCAATCAAGCAACGTTATCGGTGTGACATTTTGGTTGAACTGCACAAAACACTCTTAAAACGAAAGTGTTTTGTGCAGTGCAACAAAAGGTCACAATGGCAACGAGGTGAAGTAGATAACCCTGTTTACACGGTGCAAAGGAAACGATTAGTGGTCAATAACGGTGGATGACACAGAAGCCAACAAAAAGAAGCATCTACCTTATCTAAATGGGAAAGAAAGCAAGACAGTAGCATTTCTCAAACGGTGGCATTGATTAATATTAACATAGAGATTATATTAACAATAATATTCGTTAAACATGTAATTTGCTTTTAACTGTGGCATTGCATCAATTTTCTAGCGGCATTATTAGAGGGTGTTTGTTTACAGGGACATTTTGGTGTAGGGACTAAAAAAATTCCGTGTCAGTCACATCTAAACCAAACAGGAGGGACTTTTCGGGACTAAAAGTGGGCATTTGGGACTAAATAAAGAAGACCCCGAGGGAGTCTTTTTGGGACTTTTTCCAACAGTTGCCCCTGCCACGCATCGCACCTTGTTTCTATTAGTTCATTACTAGGGGTAACATGGTCTTTTATCATGTCATTTAATAACCTCTAGTCCATGTTTAGTCCCTGGAACCAAGCAGGTAAGTAGGTAGGGACTAGGGAGTTTTTAACCAAACAGGGCCTTAGATTAACAATAGCTAATGAGTTGCACGGGACAGTGGACGCACCAGCACCATGTACATCTACCGATGTACTGTGGTCATGCACAGTCTGTTGCAACAAAGAACAAACAACCAAGGAGCATATTTGTGTTGGTCCCAGTTTTGTTATCTTTAGACACCTTTCCCTATGTGAGCGCAGCAAATCTAGTCCTGCTCAAACTCTACAGCCTTGTCCCTTCCTTTCCTTTTTGAACTAGTACTTTCTCCCCTTCCTTTCCTCTTTGAACCACGTCCTAGATTTATGCGATACAACTTTCCCCACTACTTTCCCCCCATTCCTTTCCTCTTTGAACCACATCCTAGATTCATGCTATACAACTTCCCCCCTTCATTTCCTCTTTGAACCACGTCTTAGATTCATGCTATATACAACTTTTCCCACTACTTTCCCCCACTACTTTCCTCTTTGAACCACGTCCTAGATTCATGGTATACATGCAGCTAGAGCAATGCATGTGGAGTAAGTAAAATACACCTTAAGGTTCTTGGGGCGTGGTTCGGTGGGCGACGGGACAGCGGCGAAGAATAAGGGGTCGGAGGCCCTCCCGCGCCGCCGCTGGGTGGAAAGTGAACAGCAGCGCCAGTAGTAGATTCCCTCCCTCGCCGACAGCGACAGCGTTAAGCCTCCTTCCCTTCCCGGCGGACGGATCCTGCCAGCTCTTTGAGAAGCAGTGAGGGGAGAGAGAGGCCAACGAAGTCTTGTTTAGATCTGGAGAGGGTGAGAGAGTGTGAAGAGAGCAACTACAAGCGTTGAGGCTCCAGCGTGTATATATATACTAGTTATCGAACCCGAGACCTCAAGTTTGATGAGCGAACAGGCTAACCAGCTACACAACCCTACCGTTATGTTCAACGAGAGGAAAATAACCTTTTATACATTCCTGCATTCGTGTGACAGGCATGCCGTGTTTTTTTTGTGTGTGTGGGAGTCATTCGGATTTCAATCATAATCATGTCATGTGGCTTTGGTGGTAAGACTATCCACAGCGATGCAGAAATAATGCAGCCTTAGTCACCTTACCTCTCTCCACGTAGTACGTTGGGTCCCACCAGTCAGAGGGTGAAACAAAAAAATTAATAAGAAAAATTAAAAGCACCAGCAGTGCATCTTACTACCTCACAAGTCTCGCTACTGCTCGGGAACACTGTCCAATTGATCCCTCTGTTCGCTCACGTACTATTTTAAGTGAATCCTTACTATAGCATGCCCACAAATTTTGGGCACTTGTATTCGACTTAAGTCAGTGTGCCACCGTATCTCGTATACTTACTACTCCCTCCGTCTAGGTGTAATAAGTCACGTTAGAAGGTGCACCGGGACCAAGGTGTGTGCATGTGCGTGCGTGTGTTTAACAGCATGTGTGTGTTAGAGAGTGCGACAGATCGACCTACTCCTACAGAGATATGGTGTGTAGTGCAAGATTTTAGCCGCGAGAGTTGGTGCATCCTCTCATTTTCGGGCGTGTCCGGTAGGGACATGCGGACAGCTGCCACGCCCGCTCCTGACCAGCCTAGCCCACCCAAAGCCCCTCCATCGCCCGCGTGCGCTTCCCGCCCGAAATGGTCAGTGCCGCTCCAAAGAATCGGTGCCGCATTCATGCCCGGGTAGAGCGGACGTGACCTCTCATGGCGCAAGAGTGATGGTTGCTTCGTCCGTCCAACTTACTGTTGGGTCTATGTGATTTGACGGCTCATTGGTCTTTATTACTGAGGTGGTAGGACTGCTGGATGTCCCACGCTTTCGGCGAAAGGAGGTAGTAGGTTACAATTTTCTCCATTCTTACTGTTGGGGAACGTTGCAGAAAACAAAAATTTTCCTACGGTTTCACCAAGATCCATCTATGAGTTCATCTAGCAATGAGTGATTAGATGCATCTACATACCTTGTAGATCGCGAGCGGAAGCGTTCAAAGAACGGGGATGATGTAGTCGAACACGACGTGATCCAAATCACCGGAGATCCTAGCACCGAACGGACGGCACCTCCGCGTTCAACACACGTACGGAACAGCCACGTCTCCTCCTTCTTGATCCAGCAAGGGGAGAGGAGAGGTTGAGGGAGATGGCACCAGCAGCAGCACGATGGCGTGGTGTTGATGGAGCTGCAGTACTCCGGCAGAGCTTCGCTAAGCACTATGGAGGAGGAGGAGGTGTTGGAGAGGGAGAAGGAGGCAACCAAAGGCCTGGGGTGGGTTTGCTCCTCCTTTTCCCCACTATATATAGGGCCAAGGGAGAGGGGGAGGCGCAGCCCTTGCCCCTTCCTCCAAGGAAGGGTGCGGCCAAGGGGGGGAGGAGTCCATCCTCCCCAAGGCACCTCGGAGGTGCCTTCCCCCTTTAGGACTCTCCCCTGTTTTTCTTCTCTTGGCGCATGGGCCTCTTGGGGCTGGTGCCCTTGGCCCATGTAGGCCAAGGCGCACCCCCTACAGCCCATGTGGCCCCCCGGGATATGTGGCCCCACCCGGTGGACCCCCGGGACCCTTCCAGTGGTCCCGGTACAATACCAATAACCCCGAAACTTGTCCCGATGCCCGAAACAGGACTTCCCATATATAAATCTTTACCTCCGGACCATTCCGGAACTCCTCGTGACGTCCAGGATCTCATCCGGGACTCCGAACAACATTCGGGTTACTGCATATACATATCCCTACAACCCTAGCGTCACCGAACCTTAAGTGTGTAGACCCTACGGGTTCGGGAGACATGTAGACATGACCGAGATCGCTCTCCGGTCAATAACCAACAACGGGATCTAGATACCCATGTTGGCTCCCACATGCTCCACGATGATCTCATCGGATGAACCACGATGTCGAGGATTTAATCAACCCCGTATGCAATTCCCTTTGTCAATCGATATGTTACTTGCCCGAGATCCGATCGTCGGTATCCCAATACCTCGTTCAATCTCGTTACCGGCAAGTCACTTTACTCGTACCGTAATGCATGATCCCGTGACCAGACACTTGGTCACTTTGAGCTCATTATGATGATGCATTACCGAGTGGGCCCAGTGATATCTCTCCGTCATACGGAGTGACAAATCCCAGTCTCGATCCGTGTCAACCCAACAGACACTTTCGGAGATACCTGTAATGCACCTTTATAGTCACCCAGTTACGTTGTGACGTTTGATACACCCAAAGCACTCCTACGGTATCCGGGAGTTACACGATCTCATGGTCAAAGGAAAAGATACTTGACATTAGAAAAGCTCTAGCAAACGAACTACACGATCTCACGCTATGCT
>NC_041387.1:602189306-602206227 GCF_002162155.2 Triticum dicoccoides | reverse complement strand
CTTGTCTTCTTGTGAAACCTGGGCTCCTTGGCAAGTGCAATAGCTCCAGTGTTGTCATAGAAGAGCTTGATCGGCCCCGACGCATTGGGTATGACTCCTAGGTCGGTGATGAACTCCTTCACCCAAATTGCTTCATGTGCTGCCTCCGAGGCTGCCATGTACTCCGCTTCACATGTAGATCCCGCCACGACGCTCTGCTTGCAACTGCACCAGCTTACTGCCCCACCATTCAAAATATACACGTATCCGGTTTGTGACTTAGAGTCATCCAGATCTGTGTCGAAGCTAGCGTCGACGTAACCCTTTACGACGAGCTCTTCATCACCTCCATAAACGAGAAACATTTCCTTAGTCCTTTTCAGGTACTTCAGGATATTCTTGACCACTGTCCAGTGTTCCTTGCCGGGATTACTTTGGTACCTTCCTACCAAACTTACGGCAAGGTTTACATCAGGTCTGGTACACAGCATGGCATACATAATAGAACTTATGGCTGAGGCATAGGGGATGACACTCATCTCTTCTATATCTTCTGCCGTGGTCGGACATTGAGCTGAGCTCAATTTCACACCTTGCAAAACAGGCAAGAACCCTTTCTTGGACTGATCCATTTTGAACTTCTTCAAAATCTTATCAAGATATGTGCTTTGTGAAAGACCTATGAGGCGTCTCGATCTATCCCTATAGATCTTGATGCCTAATATATAAGCAGCTTCTCCAAGGTCCTTCATTGAAAAACTCTTATTCAAGTAGGCCTTAATGTTGTCCAAAAGTTCTATATCATTTCCCATCAAAAGTATGTCATCTACATATAGTATGAGAAATGCTATAGAGCTCCCACTCACTTTCTTATAAACACAGGCTTCTCCATAAGTCTGTGTAAACCCAAACGCTTTGATCATCTCATCAAAACGAATGTTCCAACTCCGAGATGCTTGCACCAGCCCATAAATCGAGCGTTGGAGCCTGCATACCTTGTCAGCATTTTTAGGATCGACAAAACCTTCCGGCTGCATCATATACAATTCTTCCTTAAGGAAACCATTAAGGAATGCCGTTTTGACGTCCATTTGCCAAATTTCATAATCATAAAATGCGGCAATTGCTAACATGATTCGGACGGACTTCAGCTTCGCTACCGGTGAGAAAGTCTCATCGTAGTCAACCCCTTGAACTTGTCGATAACCCTTAGCGACAAGCCGAGCTTTATAGATGGTCACATTACCATCCGCGTCTGTCTTCTTCTTAAAGATCCATTTATTTTCTATGGCTCGCCGTTCTACGGGCAAGTCAGTCAAAGTCCATACTTCGTTTTCATACATGGATCCTATCTCGGATTTCATGGCTTCTAGCCATTTGTCGGAATCCGGGCCCGCCATCGCTTCTTCATAGTTCAAAGGTTCACTGTTGTCTAACAACATGATTTCCAAGATAGGGTTGCCGTACCACTCTGGTGCGGAACGTGTCCTTGTGGACCTTCGAATTTCAGTAGGAGCTTGATCAGAAGTATCTTGATCATTATCATTAACTTCCTCTCTAGCCGGTGCAGGCACCTCAGGAACATTTTCTTGAGCTGCGCCATTTTCCGGTTCAGGAGGTAATACTTCATCAAGCTCTACTTTTCTCCCACTTACTTCTTTCGAGAGAAACTCTTTCTCCAGAAAGGACCCATTCTTGGCAACAAAGATCTTGCCTTCGGATCTGAGGTAGAAGATATACCCAACAGTTTCTTTAGGGTATCCTATGAAGACGCATTTTTCCGATTTGGGTTCGAGCTTTTCAGGTTGAAGTTTCCTGACATAAGCATCGCATCCCCAAACTTTTAGAAACGACAGCTTAGGTTTCTTCCCAAACCACAATTCATACGGTGTCGTCTCAACGGATTTCGACGGTGCCCTATTTAAAGTGAATGCGGCAGTCTCTAAAGCATAGCCCCAAAAAGATAGTGGTAAATCGGCAAGAGACATCATAGATCGTACCATATCTAATAGAGTGCGATTACGACGTTCGGACACACCATTACGCTGAGGTGTTCCAGGCGGCATGAGTTGTGAAACTATTCCACATTTTCTTAAGTGTGTACCAAACTCGTGACTCAAGTATTCTCCTCCACGATCTGATCGTAGAAACTTGATTTTCCTGTCACGTTGATTCTCAACTTCACTCTGAAATTCCGTGAACTTTTCAAAGGTCTCAGACTTGTGTTTCATTAAGTAGACATACCCATATCTACTCAAGTCATCAGTGAGGGTGAGAACATAACGATAGCCAACGCGAGCCTCAAGACTCATTGGACCGCACACATCAGTATGTATGATTTCCAATAAGTTGGTTGCTCGCTCCATTGTTCCTGAGAATGGAGTCTTGGTCATTTTACCCATGAGGCATGGTTCGCACGTGTCAAATGATTCGTAATCAAGAGACTCTAAAAGTCCATCAGCATGGAGCTTCTTCATGCGTTTGACACCTATGTGACCAAGGTGGCAGTGCCACAAGTATGTGGGACTATCACTATCAATCTTACATCTTTTGGTACTTACACTATGAATATGTGTAGCATTACGCTCGAGATTCATAAAGAATAAACCATTCACCATCGGAGCATGACCATAAAACATATCTCTCATATAAATAGAACAACCATTATTCTCGGATTTAAATGAGTAGCCATCTCGAATTAAACGAGATCCTGATACAATGTTCATGCTCAAACTTGGCACAAAATAACAATTATGGAGGTTCAAAACTAATCCCGTAGGTAAATGTAGAGGTAGCGTGCCGACGGCGATCACATCGACCTTGGAACCATTCCCGACGCGCATCGTCACCTCGTCCTTCGCCAGTCTCCGTTTATTCCGCAGCTCCTGCTGTGTGTTACAAATATGAGCAACGGCACCGGTATCAAATACCCAGGAGTCACTACGATTACTGGTAAGGTACACATCAATTACATGTATATCAAATATACCTTTGGTTTTGCCGGCCTTCTTGTCCGCTAAGTATTTGGGGCAATTCCACTTCCAGTGACCACTTCCCTTGCAATAAAAGCACTCAGTCTCGGGCTTGGGTCCATTCTTTGGCTTCTTCCCGGCAGCTTGCTTGCTGGGCGCGGCAACTACCTTGTCGTCCTTCTTGAAGTTCTTTTTACCCTTGCCCTTCTTGAACTTAGTGGTTTTATTGACCATCAACACTTGATGTTCCTTCTTGACTTCTACCTCTGCTGATTTCAGCATAGCAAATACTTCAGGAATGGTCTTGTCCATCCCCTGCATATTGAAGTTCATCACAAAGCTCTTGTAGCTTGGTGGAAGCGACTGGAGGATTCTGTCAATGACCGCATCATCCGGGAGATTAACTCCCAGCTGAGTCAAGCGGTTATGTAACCCAGGCATAGTGAGTATGTGCTCACTGACAGAACTATTTTCCTCCATCTTACAGCTGAAGAATTTGTCGGAGACTTCATATCTCTCGACCCGGGCATGAGCTTGGAAAACCATTTTCAGCTCTTCGAACATCTCATATGCTCCATGTCTCTCAAAACGCTTTTGGAGCCCCGGCTCTAAGCTGTAAAGCATGCCACACTGAATGAGGGAGTAGTCATCGGTACGTGCCTGCCAAGCGTTCATAACGTCTTGTTCTGCAGGGAGAACAGGTGCGTCACCCAGCGGTGCTTGTAGGACATAATCTTTCTTGGCAGCTATGAGGATGATCCTCAGGTTCCGGACCCAGTCCGCATAGTTGCTACCATCGTCTTTCAGCTTGGTTTTCTCTAGGAACGCGTTGAAGTTGAGGACTACGTTGGCCATTTGATCTACAAGACATATTGTAAAATATTTAGACTAAGTTCATGATAATTAAGTTCATCTAATCAAATTATAATGAACTCCCACTCAGATTTGACATCCCTTTGGTCATCCAAGTGTTACACGATCCGAGTCGACTAGGCCGTGTCCGATCATCACGTGAGACGGACTAGTCATCGTCGGTGAACATTCTCATGTTGATCGTATCTTCCATATGACTCGTGTTCGACCTTTCGGTCTCCGTGTTCCGAGGCCATGTCTGTACATGCTAGGCTCGTCAAGTTAACCCTAAGTGTTTTCACTGTGTAAAACTGTCTTACACTAGTTGTATGTGAACGTAAGAATCCATCACACCCGATCAACACGTGGTGCTTAGAAGCGACGAACTGTAGCAACGGTGCACAGTTAGGGGAGAACACTTCTTGAAATTTTTGTAAGGGGTCATCTTATTTACTACCGTCGTCCTAAGTAAACAAGATGCATAAAACATAATAAACATCACATGCAATCAAATAGTGACATGATATGGCCAATATCATTTTGCTCCTTTTGATCTCCATCTTCGGGGCTCCATGATCATCATCGTCACCGGCATGACACCATGATCTCCATCATCGTGTCTTCATGAAGTTGTCACGCCAACGACTACTTCTACTTCTATGACTAACATGTTTAGTAATAAAGTAAAGTAGTTTACATGGCGTTCTTCAATGACACGCAGGTCATACAAAAAATAAAGACAACTCCTATGGCTCCTGCCGGTTGTCATACTCATCGACATGCAAGTCGTGATTTCTATTACAATAGCATGAACATCTCATACATGACATATAGATCATTCATCATTCATCACAACTTTGGCCATATCATATCACAAAGCACTTGCTGCAAAAACAAGTTAGACGTCCTCTAATTGTTGTTGCATGTTTTACGTGGCTGAAGTAGGGTTCTAGCAAGAACGTTTTCTTACCTACGTGAAACCACAACATGATTTGTCAACTTCTATTTACCCTTCGTAAGGACCCTTTTCATCGAATCCGCTTCAACTAAAGTAGGAGAGACAGACACCCGCCAGCCACCTTATGCAACTTGTGCATGTTAGTCGGTGGAACCGGTCTCACGTAAGCGTACGTGTAAGGTTGGTCCGGGCCGCTTCATCCCACAATACCGCTGAAGCAAGATAAGACTAGTAGCGGCAAGAAAGTTGACAAATCTACGCCCACAACAAATTGTGTTCTACTCGTGCAAGAAGAACTACGCATAAACCTGGCTCATGATGCCACTGTTGGGGAACATTGCAGAAAACAAAAAATTTCCTACGGTTTCACCAAGATCCATCTATGAGTTCATCTAGCAACGAGTGATTAGATGCATCTACATACCTTGTAGATCGCGAGCGGAAGCATTCAAAGAACGGGGATGATGTAGTCGAACACGACGTGATCCAAATCACCGGAGATCCTAGCACCGAACGGACGGCACCTCCGCGTTCAACACACGTACGGAACAGCCACGTCTCCTCCTTCTTGATCCAGCAAGGGGAGAGGAGAGGTTGAGGGAGATGGCACCAGCAGCAGCATGACGGCGTGGTGTTGATGGAGCTGCAGTACTCCGGCAGAGCTTCGCTAAGCACTATGGAGGAGGAGGAGGTGTTGGAGAGGGAGAAGGAGGCAACCAAAGGCCTGGGGTGGGTTTGCTCCTCCTTTTCCCCACTATATATAGGGCCAAGGGAGAGGGGGAGGCGCAGCCCTTGCCCCTTCCTCCAAGGAAGGGTGCGGCCAAGGGGGGGGGAGGAGGCCATCCTCCCCAAGGCACCTCGGAGGTGCCTTCCCCCTTTAGGACTCTCCCCTTTTTTTCTTCTCTTGGCGCATGGGCCTCTTGGGGCTGGTGCCCTTGGCCCATGTAGGCCAAGGCGCACCCCCTACAGCCCATGTGGCCCCCCGGGATAGGTGGCCCCACCCGTTGGACCCCCGGGACCCTTCCGGTGGTCCCGGTACAATACCAATAACCCCGAAACTTGTCCCGATGCCCGAAACAGGACTTCCCATATATAAATCTTTACCTCCGGACCATTCCGGAACTCCTCGTGACGTCCGGGATCTCATCCGGGACTCCGAACAACATTCGGGTTACTGCATATACATATCCCTACAACCCTAGCGTCACCGAACCTTAAGTGTGTAGACCCTACAGGTTCGGGAGACATGTAGACATGACCGAGATCGCTCTCCGGTCAATAACCAACAGCGGGATCTGGATACCCATGTTGGCTCCCACATGCTCCACGATGATCTCATCGGATGAACCACGATGTCGAGGATTTAATCAACCCCGTATGCAATTCCCTTTGTCAATCGATATGTTACTTGCCCGAGATCCGATCGTCGGTATCCCAATACCTCGTTCAATCTCGTTACCGGCAAGTCACTTTACTCGTACCGTAATGCATGATCCCGTGACCAGACACTTGGTCACTTTGAGCTCATTATGATGATGCATTACCGAGTGGGCCCAGTGATATCTCTCCGTCATACGGAGTGACAAATCCCAGTCTCGATCCGTGTCAACCCAACAGACACTTTCGGAGATACCTGTAATGCACCTTTATAGTCACCCAGTTACGTTGTGACGTTTGATACACCCAAAGCACTCCTACGGTATCCGGGAGTTACACGATCTCATGGTCAAAGGAAAAGATACTTGACATTAGAAAAGCTCTAGCAAACGAACTACACGATCTCATGCTATGCTTAGGATTGGGTCTTGTCCATCACATCATTATCCTAATGATGTGATCTCGTTATCAATGACATCCAATGTCCATAGCCAGGAAACCATGACTATCTATTGATCAACGAGCTAGTCAACTAGAGGCTTACTAGGGACATGTTGGTGTCTGTTATTCACACATGTATTACGATTTCCGGATAATATAATTATAGCATGAATAAAGACAATTATCATGAACAAAGAAATATAATAATAATGCTTTTATTATTGCCTCTAGGGCATATTTCCAACAGCCTCCCACTTGCACTAGAGTCAATAATCTAGTTACATTGTGATGAATCGAACACCCATGGAATTCTGGTGTTGATCATGTTTTGCTCTAGGGAGAGGTTTAGTCAACGGATCCGCTACATTCAGGTCCGTATGTACTTTACAAATCTCTATGTCTCCATCTTGAACATTTTCACGAATGGAGTTGAAGCGATGCTTGATGTGCCTTGTCTTCTTGTGAAACCTGGGCTCCTTGGCAAGTGCAATAGCTCCAGTGTTGTCATAGAAGAGCTTGATCGGCCCCGACGCATTGGGTATGACTCCTAGGTCGGTGATGAACTCCTTCACCCAAATTGCTTCATGTGCTGCCTCCGAGGCTGCCATGTACTCCGCTTCACATGTAGATCCCGCCACGACGCTCTGCTTGCAACTGCACCAGCTTACTGCCCCACCATTCAAAATATACACGTATCCGGTTTGTGACTTAGAGTCATCCAGATCTGTGTCGAAGCTAGCGTCGACGTAACCCTTTACGACGAGCTCTTCATCACCTCCATAAACGAGAAACATTTCCTTAGTCCTTTTCAGGTACTTCAGGATATTCTTGACCACTGTCCAGTGTTCCTTGCCGGGATTACTTTGGTACCTTCCTACCAAACTTACGGCAAGGTTTACATCAGGTCTGGTACACAGCATGGCATACATAATAGAACTTATGGCTGAGGCATAGGGGATGACACTCATCTCTTCTATATCTTCTGCCGTGGTCGGACATTGAGCTGAGCTCAATTTCACACCTTGCAAAACAGGCAAGAACCCTTTCTTGGACTGATCCATTTTGAACTTCTTCAAAATCTTATCAAGATATGTGCTTTGTGAAAGACCTATGAGGCGTCTCGATCTATCCCTATAGATCTTGATGCCTAATATATAAGCAGCTTCTCCAAGGTCCTTCATTGAAAAACTCTTATTCAAGTAGGCCTTAATGTTGTCCAAAAGTTCTATATCATTTCCCATCAAAAGTATGTCATCTACATATAGTATGAGAAATGCTATAGAGCTCCCACTCACTTTCTTATAAACACAGGCTTCTCCATAAGTCTGTGTAAACCCAAACGCTTTGATCATCTCATCAAAACGAATGTTCCAACTCCGAGATGCTTGCACCAGCCCATAAATCGAGCGTTGGAGCCTGCATACCTTGTCAGCATTTTTAGGATCGACAAAACCTTCCGGCTGCATCATATACAATTCTTCCTTAAGGAAACCATTAAGGAATGCCGTTTTGACGTCCATTTGCCAAATTTCATAATCATAAAATGCGGCAATTGCTAACATGATTCGGACGGACTTCAGCTTCGCTACCGGTGAGAAAGTCTCATCGTAGTCAACCCCTTGAACTTGTCGATAACCCTTAGCGACAAGCCGAGCTTTATAGATGGTCACATTACCATCCGCGTCTGTCTTCTTCTTAAAGATCCATTTATTTTCTATGGCTCGCCGTTCTACGGGCAAGTCAGTCAAAGTCCATACTTCGTTTTCATACATGGATCCTATCTCGGATTTCATGGCTTCTAGCCATTTGTCGGAATCCGGGCCCGCCATCGCTTCTTCATAGTTCAAAGGTTCACTGTTGTCTAACAACATGATTTCCAAGATAGGGTTGCCGTACCACTCTGGTGCGGAACGTGTCCTTGTGGACCTTCGAATTTCAGTAGGAGCTTGATCAGAAGTATCTTGATCATTATCATTAACTTCCTCTCTAGCCGGTGCAGGCACCTCAGGAACATTTTCTTGAGCTGCGCCATTTTCCGGTTCAGGAGGTAATACTTCATCAAGCTCTACTTTTCTCCCACTTACTTCTTTCGAGAGAAACTCTTTCTCCAGAAAGGACCCATTCTTGGCAACAAAGATCTTGCCTTCGGATCTGAGGTAGAAGATATACCCAACAGTTTCTTTAGGGTATCCTATGAAGACGCATTTTTCCGATTTGGGTTCGAGCTTTTCAGGTTGAAGTTTCCTGACATAAGCATCGCATCCCCAAACTTTTAGAAACGACAGCTTAGGTTTCTTCCCAAACCACAATTCATACGGTGTCGTCTCAACGGATTTCGACGGTGCCCTATTTAAAGTGAATGCGGCAGTCTCTAAAGCATAGCCCCAAAAAGATAGTGGTAAATCGGCAAGAGACATCATAGATCGTACCATATCTAATAGAGTGCGATTACGACGTTCGGACACACCATTACGCTGAGGTGTTCCAGGCGGCATGAGTTGTGAAACTATTCCACATTTTCTTAAGTGTGTACCAAACTCGTGACTCAAGTATTCTCCTCCACGATCTGATCGTAGAAACTTGATTTTCCTGTCACGTTGATTCTCAACTTCACTCTGAAATTCCGTGAACTTTTCAAAGGTCTCAGACTTGTGTTTCATTAAGTAGACATACCCATATCTACTCAAGTCATCAGTGAGGGTGAGAACATAACGATAGCCAACGCGAGCCTCAAGACTCATTGGACTGCACACATCAGTATGTATGATTTCCAATAAGTTGGTTGCTCGCTCCATTGTTCCTGAGAATGGAGTCTTGGTCATTTTACCCATGAGGCATGGTTCGCACGTGTCAAATGATTCGTAATCAAGAGACTCTAAAAGTCCATCAGCATGGAGCTTCTTCATGCGTTTGACACCTATGTGACCAAGGCGGCAGTGCCACAAGTATGTGGGACTATCACTATCAATCTTACATCTTTTGGTACTTACACTATGAATATGTGTAGCATTACGCTCGAGATTCATAAAGAATAAACCATTCACCATCGGAGCATGACCATAAAACATATCTCTCATATAAATAGAACAACCATTATTCTCGGATTTAAATGAGTAGCCATCTCGAATTAAACGAGATCCTGATACAATGTTCATGCTCAAACTTGGCACAAAATAACAATTATGGAGGTTCAAAACTAATCCCGTAGGTAAATGTAGAGGTAGCGTGCCGACGGCGATCACATCGACCTTGGAACCATTCCCGACGCGCATCGTCACCTCGTCCTTCGCCAGTCTCCGTTTATTCCGCAGCTCCTGCTGTGTGTTACAAATATGAGCAACGGCACCGGTATCAAATACCCAGGAGTCACTACGATTACTGGTAAGGTACACATCAATTACATGTATATCAAATATACCTTTGGTTTTGCCGGCCTTCTTGTCCGCTAAGTATTTGGGGCAATTCCACTTCCAGTGACCACTTCCCTTGCAATAAAAGCACTCAGTCTCGGGCTTGGGTCCATTCTTTGGCTTCTTCCCGGCAGCTTGCTTGCTGGGCGCGGCAACTACCTTGTCGTCCTTCTTGAAGTTCTTTTTACCCTTGCCCTTCTTGAACTTAGTGGTTTTATTGACCATCAACACTTGATGTTCCTTCTTGACTTCTACCTCTGCTGATTTCAGCATAGCAAATACTTCAGGAATGGTCTTTTCCATCCCCTGCATATTGAAGTTCATCACAAAGCTCTTGTAGCTTGGTGGAAGCGACTGGAGGATTCTGTCAATGACCGCATCATCCGGGAGATTAACTCCCAGCTGAGTCAAGCGGTTATGTAACCCAGGCATAGTGAGTATGTGCTCACTGACAGAACTATTTTCCTCCATCTTACAGCTGAAGAATTTGTCGGAGACTTCATATCTCTCGACCCGGGCATGAGCTTGGAAAACCATTTTCAGCTCTTCGAACATCTCATATGCTCCATGTCTCTCAAAACGCTTTTGGAGCCCCGGCTCTAAGCTGTAAAGCATGCCACACTGAATGAGGGAGTAGTCATCGGTACGTGCCTGCCAAGCGTTCATAACGTCTTGTTCTGCAGGGAGAACAGGTGCGTCACCCAGCGGTGCTTGTAGGACATAATCTTTCTTGGCAGCTATGAGGATGATCCTCAGGTTCCGGACCCAGTCCGCATAGTTGCTACCATCGTCTTTCAGCTTGGTTTTCTCTAGGAACGCGTTGAAGTTGAGGACTACGTTGGCCATTTGATCTACAAGACATATTGTAAAATATTTAGACTAAGTTCATGATAATTAAGTTCATCTAATCAAATTATAATGAACTCCCACTCAGATTTGACATCCCTTTGGTCATCCAAGTGTTACACGATCCGAGTCGACTAGGCCGTGTCCGATCATCACGTGAGACGGACTAGTCATCGTCGGTGAACATTCTCATGTTGATCGTATCTTCCATATGACTCGTGTTCGACCTTTCGGTCTCCGTGTTCCGAGGCCATGTCTGTACATGCTAGGCTCGTCAAGTTAACCCTAAGTGTTTTCACTGTGTAAAACTGTCTTACACTAGTTGTATGTGAACGTAAGAATCCATCACACCCGATCAACACGTGGTGCTTAGAAGCGACGAACTGTAGCAACGGTGCACAGTTAGGGGAGAACACTTCTTGAAATTTTTGTAAGGGGTCATCTTATTTACTACCGTCGTCCTAAGTAAACAAGATGCATAAAACATAATAAACATCACATGCAATCAAATAGTGACATGATATGGCCAATATCATTTTGCTCCTTTTGATCTCCATCTTCGGGGCTCCATGATCATCATCGTCACCGGCATGACACCATGATCTCCATCATCGTGTCTTCATGAAGTTGTCACGCCAACGACTACTTCTACTTCTATGACTAACATGTTTAGTAATAAAGTAAAGTAGTTTACATGGCGTTCTTCAATGACACGCAGGTCATACAAAAAATAAAGACAACTCCTATGGCTCCTGCCGGTTGTCATACTCATCGACATGCAAGTCGTGATTTCTATTACAATAGCATGAACATCTCATACATGACATATAGATCATTCATCATTCATCACAACTTTGGCCATATCATATCACAAAGCACTTGCTGCAAAAACAAGTTAGACGTCCTCTAATTGTTGTTGCATGTTTTACGTGGCTGAAGTAGGGTTCTAGCAAGAACGTTTTCTTACCTACGTGAAACCACAACATGATTTGTCAACTTCTATTTACCCTTCGTAAGGACCCTTTTCATCGAATCCGCTTCAACTAAAGTAGGAGAGACAGACACCCGCCAGCCACCTTATGCAACTTGTGCATGTTAGTCGGTGGAACCGGTCTCACGTAAGCGTACGTGTAAGGTTGGTCCGGGCCGCTTCATCCCACAATACCGCTGAAGCAAGATAAGACTAGTAGCGGCAAGAAAGTTGACAAATCTACGCCCACAACAAATTGTGTTCTACTCGTGCAAGAAGAACTACGCATAAACCTGGCTCATGATGCCACTGTTGGGGAACATTGCAGAAAACAAAAAATTTCCTACGGTTTCACCAAGATCCATCTATGAGTTCATCTAGCAACGAGTGATTAGATGCATCTACATACCTTGTAGATCGCGAGCGGAAGCATTCAAAGAACGGGGATGATGTAGTCGAACACGACGTGATCCAAATCACCGGAGATCCTAGCACCGAACGGACGGCACCTCCGCGTTCAACACACGTACGGAACAGCCACGTCTCCTCCTTCTTGATCCAGCAAGGGGAGAGGAGAGGTTGAGGGAGATGGCACCAGCAGCAGCATGACGGCGTGGTGTTGATGGAGCTGCAGTACTCCGGCAGAGCTTCGCTAAGCACTATGGAGGAGGAGGATGTGTTGGAGAGGGAGAAGGAGGCAACCAAAGGCCTGGGGTGGGTTTGCTCCTCCTTTTCCCCACTATATATAGGGCCAAGGGAGAGGGGGAGGCGCAGCCCTTGCCCCTTCCTCCAAGGAAGGGTGCGGCCAAGGGGGGGGAGGAGGCCATCCTCCCCAAGGCACCTCGGAGGTGCCTTCCCCCTTTAGGACTCTCCCCTTTTTTTCTTCTCTTGGCGCATGGGCCTCTTGGGGCTGGTGCCCTTGGCCCATGTAGGCCAAGGCGCACCCCCTACAGCCCATGTGGCCCCCCGGGATAGGTGGCCCCACCCGTTGGACCCCCGGGACCCTTCCGGTGGTCCCGGTACAATACCAATAACCCCGAAACTTGTCCCGATGCCCGAAACAGGACTTCCCATATATAAATCTTTACCTCCGGACCATTCCGGAACTCCTCGTGACGTCCGGGATCTCATCCGGGACTCCGAACAACATTCGGGTTACTGCATATACATATCCCTACAACCCTAGCGTCACCGAACCTTAAGTGTGTAGACCCTACAGGTTCGGGAGACATGTAGACATGACCGAGATCGCTCTCCGGTCAATAACCAACAGCGGGATCTGGATACCCATGTTGGCTCCCACATGCTCCACGATGATCTCATCGGATGAACCACGATGTCGAGGATTTAATCAACCCCGTATGCAATTCCCTTTGTCAATCGATATGTTACTTGCCCGAGATCCGATCGTCGGTATCCCAATACCTCGTTCAATCTCGTTACCGGCAAGTCACTTTACTCGTACCGTAATGCATGATCCCGTGACCAGACACTTGGTCACTTTGAGCTCATTATGATGATGCATTACCGAGTGGGCCCAGTGATATCTCTCCGTCATACGGAGTGACAAATCCCAGTCTCGATCCGTGTCAACCCAACAGACACTTTTGGATACCTGTAATGCACCTTTATAGTCACCCAGTTACGTTGTGACGTTTGATACACCCAAAGCACTCCTACGGTATCCGGGAGTTACACGATCTCATGGTCAAAGGAAAAGATACTTGACATTAGAAAAGCTCTAGCAAACGAACTACACGATCTCACGCTATGCTTAGGATTGGGTCTTGTCCATCACATCATTATCCTAATGATGTGATCTCGTTATCAATGACATCCAATGTCCATAGCCAGGAAACCATGACTATCTATTGATCAACGAGCTAGTCAACTAGAGGCTTACTAGGGACATGTTGGTGTCTGTTATTCACACATGTATTACGATTTCCGGATAATACAATTATATCATGAATAAAGACAATTATCATGAACAAAGAAATATAATAATAATGCTTTTATTATTGCCTCTAGGGCATATTTCCAACACTTAAAGCGTAGGAGTGCAAGAGCAGTGAAAACACGCAGGCTCAGTGATTACATGGCCCACCTCACACTATCACCGTGCGACACCTAACTCTTTACATAGTACTCCCTCCATTCCTAAATATTACTAGATGAGTCCCCGCGCGTTGCCGCGGAACAGCGGTATATCTCTCTGCGCAAAATTATCGATTTCATAGAACTAAAAAAAATATCTATAACCTCATGACAAATGTGGTAGCCAAACTAAATAAACTCCCATCATCATTTAGATCATCCCACGTAAGGAAAAAAGATCAGCCAACTCCTACTGCATAATGGGATTATATTTTTCTTTTTGACATGTTAATGGGACTTAAAAGCTCACTTACATGCATGCTACCGGTGCATGCTTGCATGCAGACATGTTGATGTGATTTAAAACCCACTCACATGCATGTGCCATGGTATTTCTGCATGCTTGCATGTGGCTTAGTGCGGAGCCTCTCAACGTCTAGATCATATGGCTATTATGACTGATTTACTTCATCTAACGGGTACGTCAATTTTGATGATGTGGCTCAAGGAGAGGATAGAGAATTCCTAGTAGTGGGGGCTAGCTATTACTAGTAGATAAGTCTTTGTAGAGATTCCACTAGGTGAACTACATACGGAACAAAATGAATGAATCTACACTTAAAATGCATCTATATACATTCGCATGTGGTTAATGGTGAAATCTCTACAAAGACTTATATTTAGGAATGGAGGAAGTACTAGTATAGTACTAGTACGTACTGTAATTTATTAGCGAGATAAATTTGTACAATGCTATGAAGCTTCCAGCTCCTGTTACATGTATCTTGCGTCGAAGGTTGCCCGTTGTAACATTTCATCAAATACAAAGGATACTAACATGCATTCTATTGCATCTCAATGATTGGCAGATCATAGCAAATATGTACTCCCTCCGTTCCAAAATAAGTGTCTCAACTTTGTGCAAACTTTTGTACAAAGTTATACTACTACTAAAGTTGACACTTATTTTGGAACAGAGGCAGCTAAAGAAAAAAACGATCCATGCAGTCCCTAGCCCTTGAACCGTGAACCCTGACCAAGCTTCAATTTGCTGGCAACGTTCGAGCTTCCTAATAAATGAAGTTTGCAACCTTTTGACCATCGGTTCATTTTGTGCAGTTTCACCAAAATCGAGATGAGCATCCCTGTGGAAAAGAAATTGAAAAGGCGTGATTAGAATAAGATTACTAGGACTAGTTGATGAGACATAAACTCATCACAAATATAGTATGTAGAAGCCAGTAGAGGTATCAGGTATGTGCGGGGCAAAGAAGTAGAGAAATATCCACATGGAGTGATGTGGGCAGCTGGAGTAGTGGTACAAGCCAGCTGTAAAGGGAGTTGTACCTGAGGGACGTAACTCAACCTTGAGGAGGGCGGCGGGAGGCAGAAACTGCCCACGTCGCGGCAGTGAGCAAGGGACGAAGGCAACCTCACCAGCTTTGTGAGAGAGAACGGTGGGGACCCCTGATCGGGAGTGCCGACAGTGGGTTTTCGCCGCCGGCGACGGCCACCGCATCTACACTAAGCATCCACCCCTTCCCCAAGCGGACGTGATCCGCCGGGATGTTAGAGATGTAGCCACAGTCGGTTTGTGCGAGAGTGTGAAGAGAGCAACCCCAACAAGCAACCGTGTAGGCTGGCCCGTCCTGACTATGTATATAGTGGAGCGGTTTCCTTTTCTCTCCATATGAACCTATCATATTGCGTACGTGCCACTGAAGAAAAAAAATTATTTATAAATGACGCGGCACCTACTACTCGTTCTCCTATAACCTTGCGCTTGGCATCTCCAAAATATTAACCTTGCTATTGGCTCTTCGCCTCTTCGGGAAGTCGAGCAATAATGGTAATGCAGTATATATCGTTCTGGCTATATGAGACCGAATGAATTGTTGCACGTCCACCACGCGGGCGAGGGTCGAGGGGCGAGGGAGAGTGCTACTACATACGGAGCAAAATGAGTGAATGTACACTCTAAAATACGTCTATATACATCAGTGTTTGGAGTATGTACTAGTAGTTCATATTGAAATCTACTAAAGGACATATATATTCCAAACAATATGATATAATCTCTATAACCAAGGTAGTACTACCTCCATCCTGGTTTATTAGTCCCCTATGTAGTTTGTGCTAAATTTTGACCAAAGATTTAACTGACAAAATGTTAGTGCATGTTAACAAAAATTATAACGCTGGGTTCATATTCGAACATAGTTTTCAAATATATAATTTTTTGTGACATGCATGAGCATTTTGTTAGTTAAATTTATGGTCAAATTTGGCACAGATTACAATGAGGACCAATAAACCAGGACGGAGGTAGTAGGGACGAGGAGTAAACGGAGGAGTAGTAAATTTTTCTCCTCGTCCTGCGAGCCACCGCGCGCATGGGCGAGGGAGGAGCAAGCTTCACCTCATCCTGCGAGCCACCGCGCCCGTGGGCGGGGGAGACGGCGTACTAAGCAAGCTTCTCCTTGTTCTGTGAGTTGACGGGACACATCAAAAGTACTCAAGTGTATAGAGCCTTGCCTCTAAGGTATGCCCCACATGGTTTGCCTCTTTTTTTCATTTAACATAACGCGTCAAGTCGCAATTTGTTTGTTCACCCGTGGTAGACGATCCTCCCACCACCAAGTGGACAACCAGTACATGTGCCAAATTACCACGTGGGCTGCCTTTTTCGTACAGAAATGAGCTCCACCATGTACCCGCGCGGGTGTGGTTGGGAAAGAGACGGGAGTACGTGCGCCGTGCATGCACCTCTTCTCTTCGTGCACGTCCCCCACCTACGTGGGTGTGTGTGAGAGATACAAACCGTGTTCGTGAGTGTTTTTTGTTTTGTGGGGGGGGTGGGGGTGGGGTGGGGGTTGATTTCGTGAATTATTTGTGGGAATATGTGTCGATGACATCCCAAACAAAATTTTGCATGCAATGTGTGTGAAATGGAGGCCTATCCATATCATACATAGAGGGTTGGGCAATCCACGAGAAGATAGGGAGGGGTCATAGCTAT
>NC_041387.1:602160366-602189065 GCF_002162155.2 Triticum dicoccoides | reverse complement strand
AGATATAGGGCGACTGGCCTACCGGAACGTTAGAGGGCACATGTCAAGTTTGTGTGTGGCAGGGAGACATGACTAGAGCGCTTGATGTATCAGTGTATGTGGGGGGGGTGGGGGGAGGGGTAGGCAGAGGCCTAACTATAGAGGTAGAACGACTCGTATATGTGTTGAGAAGGAGAGACCCAGCTATGTCTTGAGGGAGATCGGTCGACATCCATACATAACTGAAGGATAGGAAATATGACGGGACAGAGAGAGAAAGGAGAGAGAGAGGGAGGGAGAGGGAGGGAGAGGGGTAGAGTGCTGGATGGGTGATGGAGTTGCTTCTCGGAGATGTTGTGAGAGGCCTACTAGACAGACTGAGGGTGGAACTACAATGTTATCAATAAGAGTGGGGATGTGTTTCTGTGTGTGCCTGTGCGTGATATATCTGTCGCGACGCATCCATGGATGATGAAGGCGAACCATGTGTTTGGTAAGCAAACCTAACTAGATTGGTAGATCAATTGTTGTTTGTCGGAGGAAGGGAGAGACACAAGTAATGAGGTAGATCGATCAATGTGTGGGTAAAAACGAGTTATAAGGACCTAGCTGGCTATATGTATAGCGAGAGATCGGTCGGTGTACGTCCATTTGTTAGAGGCAAATAAGGCCCAGCGAGATGGATAGATAGAGAGAATGGAGGTAGGAGGTGGTGCGAGAGGCCCAACTACTAGCTAGATAGGGGGAGGAGTGTGCGGTTGCGAGATCGATGAAAAGAGGGGCGAGAGTTTACACGTGTGTCTGACCATATGAGAGACACGAGGCAAGGACACATAAAGGAGGAGATTGAAGCTGTGTGTATGCTGTAGGCAGGCATCGCTGGAGAGGTTTATCGATCGGTGTGTGTCGGAAAGGAGTTGTGGATACTCTGGGAGAACGACCTAAAGAAAAAAATGAATGTGCCTGGTGGATAGAATGTCGAGGGAGGGGGAGGGAGAGGAGGGCGTGTGCATGCATGAGAGAAAGTTAGTGGTAGCTACAAAGGTTAGAGGATTGTGTGGGTGTAAGAGACTAACAAAGATCATAATTTTATATGAAAGCGGATTCATATATTTGAATAGGAGATCATAGTGTTTTAAACATTGCATGCATGAATATAGCGGTGATACACGTGTCGTGCACATGTTATACCATAATGTGATAATGCATGGCGTTTGCAACTCATAGCTAAATGCCGAACAATCTAAACCATACTATACATCAAACAATCTCACATTTTATTTGAATTTGTGATAATGTGCGGCGTTTGTAGCTTACAACTAAATGTCGAGCAATCTAAACAATACTATATATCGAACATTCTCACATTTTATTTGAATTTGTGGTAATGTGTGGTGTTTCCAAGTCACATCTAAATACTTGTAGGCGTAGGGGGCGGGGCACCATATATAATGTGATAAACACATTATACATATGAGACATGGTTTAGATTATGAAGATCTAGCTAGAGCTAGAAACGTAATGTGATTTGAAATCAAAATAAAGTGAATTCAAAAAATCTAGTTCGAGTTCATATAGTACACATAGTTCATATGTAACTCGAGACTAATCATGTGGTGTGCTGTGAAGATAATACACAAACGATGGTTTAACTTGACAATAATGATGATTGTAGATCTTATTAAAACTGAGAAACGAATTCAAATGCTTTGACTTCACAACAATCATTACTGTAGATCTTATTCAACTGTAGTTCATATTGAAGTGGTAGTATATACGTTTGGAATGCACTAAAACGTTCATTTGAGTAGTAGGTTGCATGCATTATACATGTAGCGAAATATTTTAATTGAACATAACATGAATTCAAAGTTTTGAATGACATTTGTAGTGCGCATTGATTTGGTACAGTACATGTTAGGCTTGTCCGGAAATTTCAACCCGCGCCTTGTTAGCCTGAAATATTTAAAATATATCTTTGTCTCGTTGTGCTCCGACAACTCCCTCCATCTCAACCCGCGCCTTGCTATTCCGAAATTACAACACGCGCGAAAACTCCCACCTCCTATGAAATCCCGACATGCGAAATGCCCGTGGTACCCCTGAACCGAAAGAACCGGCTCAAATCAGTGGGGGGTACTTTCATAACTTACCCCACATTTCGGACAAGCGCGTCTCTAAGTCATGGTTCCCCACTGCCATCCCATCTGCCCACCCATTCATACACCGAGGCCGCGAAAACTCGCAACGAAACCCCACACCCTGCTCCGTCCGCCACCCAGCCGGAGCCTCTTGCCCGAATACGTTGTCCACAGCAACACCTCGACGTCCCTCATCCACCGTACTGGATGAGGATCCGTCGTCGATATCATCATCCCACCGGTTCAGCCACCCCGTCCTCACCTCCAAGGATCCGCCCTGACGTTCCCCTCGTCTTTCGCGCCACCTCCATTCCCACACCACCGTCTTCACCTGCACCACCGAAAGAGCGTCATCATCACCGTTTCCTCGGATGAAGCTGCGGCCTAATCGGCGCCACCAAAGAGGTTGTACACTAATTGCTGCATTTTCTTCTTGATTCGATCTCACAGTGCTGCCAGCACTCATTTCCAAGCCGACACAGTGCGGTTCCATCCACGGTGGTGTCGCCGGCCACTTCCTCCATGGCGTCGCTCCCTCGGCGGCGACGTCCACATCAGTAGGAGCTGCTGCTGCTTTAGATCTCGCTCATGCTGCTGCTCTGCTCTTGCTCTCAGTCCCCTGCCTGGTCTGCTCTTGCTATTGCTCTTGCTCGCGCTGCTGCTCTCGCTCTTGCTCTTGCTTGAGATGCTGCTCCGATTTGGCTACACTTTAGTCGACTGAATTGACTTTTGGGTCAGTTGATTTTCAAGGGGTGGGCTTGCCAGGGTGAAGGAAGAACCAGCCGCAGCGGGGAGGGGGGCTCGCCGGAGAGGTACCCCACTATCTATCTTAGGGTTCAGGATGGGGGCGGTGGTCGCCGGCGGTGGCGGGGCGGTGGCGTGGGGATCGCCGGAGAAAAAGCTCGGCACGGGGGGCCTAGAGGGATGGTCGGAGTGGCGGCGGACCGGCGATGGGGAGTGTTTTCGGGGCGGGCGGGGCAGCGCACCACCAGCCGCGGGTGGCGCGGGGCTGCTGTTTGGCCGGTGGTGGCTGGCAGCTCAGGGGGGTGGAGGTTGAAGATGAACCGCAGGCCCTTGATTTCGTATCCAACGGCTGCAAAATCGACTGACCAGAGATGAAAAAGTCAGTCGACCGACCTGTAGCCTCACCTTGCTAGTGCGTTCAGTTTTGACAGCAAAATTCAGTTTTGACAGCAAAATTCAGTTTCCACAGTTAAATTCAGTTTCGACAGTTAATTTCATTTTCGACAGTTAAGTTCAGTTTCCACAGTTAAGTTCAGAGATGAGCGGTTGATGTATTTTACATCTAGCACTTTGTGGTTATGTATTTTACGTCATGTATTGGAGATGCTATTAGAATTCCACTCAGGTTAACGTTGTTCGTTGTCTCTCTTGTCCTGCTTCAGCCTCGGCGTCGTACAACTCAGCGGAGCTGCTCCAACAACGAAACCCTCCATCACAGCAGAGCAGTACCTCGGGCTCCATCTCCAGACGCCTAAGATCTTCTTCCCCTCCTCCGACAGCAAAGTCAGCCGGAGCATCCTCACCGGCCAACCCAATCACGCTGAGATCGACATGGCTTCGCCAAAGAGGTTGTACACTTGTTGCATCTCTTTTTTACACTACATGTTATATATATTGTCCACTGAGCACACGGATTTGTTCCTTTAGTGTCTCCTTGAAAGAAAAAATGTAGGAATTTTAAATTTCACTTGTCCTCCTTTTCAAATTCCTATTCATGAAGCACAAGACTAAGAGATAGTAGCATAATAGCATTATAACCGTACATTTTCTTATGGTTTGACTTAATCTCACCATGCTTCTTTGCATCCTGTGATCTTCCAATTGTTGTGAATCAAACACCCAGATTGGCAGAAATCCTGTGTTTTTAAATTCTCTGTTTTGCACGTGCATTCCTATCCTATTCCTGTCTATTTCCTATCCCTGCATTGTTGGAATCCTCCAATTCAAACGAGCCCTTACAGAATTCCTTCTCTTACAAATAGTTGTCAAACAAAACCTTGCGTGGTTTGTCCTGCTCCTGATGCGTCGTCGTCCACCGCAGCTCAGCTTCTCCAATGATAGAAGGGTCCAGCACAGCAGGGATCCGGCCTCCAGACTGTCTTTCGCCGCCTCAGATCTTCTTCCCCGCTGCTGGCAGCCATGAAAACTGCATTACCATCATTAACCGAGCAGATGACCTTGAGGACTACACGGGTCCGCAAGAGAGGTCGCACTCTTTCGTGTCTACTTACGTTATGCATCGCTTAATATTACATGCTACTTTATCGTCCTATTCACCGATTAGACTCTGAGTCAGGTCCAAACTAATGGTCAAACTTGAGTTTTTAAATGGTTGTGGGGTACATATCGGGGCCGCTATCAATAGTATCTATCTACTATCTGGTTAATCTACAGTGTCTACTATGAGTTTCATGTTGGGTGGGAAACAAACAGTAAAGAAGCCATTATCTATATTTATTAACTGAAACCATTATCTGCCTGCTATTATTGGTTTTGGGTCTATCCACAGGTTGCTACCATCACTCTGGATTTCTGCATGCACTCCTTACATAATCTCACTATGTTTTATTCCTATGCATGACAGTTATTGTAAACAATGGAACTGAACATGTAGAGCAAAAGAGACGAGCCTTGCGTGGCAATATAATTTCATGCAAACGTCGCTCCATGGTAGGCGCAAAGGCAGCCCCCCCTCCACACATTTTGAATTGTAATCGAGAGGGAGATATCTGTTCTGAGGGGGATTCAGAAGGAGAAGATAACTCCTATTTACCCCCTGAGGTCTTCGCTCTAACTTGGCATGCTGATGTTGGTTATATCATGCATATAGTGTCTTGCATTGCTTACTTTATACATCAAATATGTCATGTGCTTAGTTTAGACATCCTTTATGCAAATGCCATCTGTTTAGTTTATTCATCGTTTATGTGAATTATGCAACGCCACCTTGTTTAGCCAGGCATCATATATGTGAATTTTGCAATGCCATCTTGCTTAGCCAGTCATCTTATATGTAAATTATATCAGGCCATCCTTTTTTTCGTTACATATTACATTTGTCAACAATGTTAGTACATTCAACTGCTCTTCGTGTGCATCAGCCATTTGACACAGTTATGGCAAATTCTGGAGTGAAAACAAGGTCTTCTGAACAGACTATGCTATCTGACGAAGCGCATATCTCGCTGGTTACGGATAGCTCCTCAGAGGAGGATTCAGAGACAGATGACCAGTCCTATTCCCCCCGAGGTGTATGCTCTAACTTGGCAGGGTTATGTTGCTCATATCGTGCGTATGGTGTCTCGCATTACTATGCCATTTGATTAGTTTAGACATGCTTTGTGTGAATGCCACATGTTCAGTGTCTAATTACCATATATGTGAATTATGGATTGCCATCTTGTTGCAAGACATTATATATGTGAATTATACAATGATATCTTGTTGCAAAGGCATTATATATGTGAATTATGCAATGCCATGTTGTTTAGCCAATCATCATGTATGTGAATTATATCATGCTATCATTTTTTTGTATTACGTGTTCCATTTGTCGACAACGTTTGTATATTCAACTACTCTTCCTGTGCATCAGCCATTTGAAGCGGTGATGGAAGTATCTGGAGTGAAAACAAGGTATTCAGAGCAGACAATGCTACCTGCTGAAGCAGACATCTTGCTGGCTACAGAGAGCTCCTTAGAGGAGGATTCAGAGACTGATGACCAGTCCTATTTCCCCCCTAAGGTCTATGCTCAAACTTGGCAGGGTTATATTACCCATGTCATGCATGTTGTCTTGCATTGCTTAGTGTTTACATCATATATAAATTGTCATCTGCTTACTTGCTTACTATATAAATCATATATTTGAATTATATCATGCCATCATGTTTACATAGTACATACACATCATCTATCTGAATTATGGCATGGCAACCCATTTAATAAAGACATCATATAGTTATATCATCTCATCCTGTTTAGTGTTTACAGTCATCATATTTAGAATTATGGCATTCTATCCATGAATGTATGTGAATTATGGCATGCCAACCTATTTAATAAACACATTATATAGTTATGTCATGTCATCCTGTTTACATAATCTCATATTTTGAACTATGCCTTTCCATCTTTTTTAGTTAGCCATCATAATGTGAAATTGTGTCATGCTATCCAGTTTAGTTAGCCATCATATATGTGAAATTGTGGCATGCTATCCTGTTTGGTTAGACAACATAAATATGAATTATTTCATGCCCTCTTTTATTCCCCACTATCCATTGCACCTGTCTATCATACAATGTCTATACTTTCAATTACTTTCTTGTTTATCAGCCATTTGAATTGGAGAGCGTGCTGGCACTATCTAAGGGAGTAACAACACGGTCTTCAAAAAAGATAGTGCTACTAGTTGATGCAGATAGAACCACGGTTGTACTTGCCCAAGGACCAGATCCACCACACATAACCCAGACTCTCGCAGATTGTACCCCTACCCAGTTGGACAGAGAACCAGCTACACCCCTTCTAATCCCAACCCCGGCAGATAGTAACCCAGTTTCAGTTGACACAGCACCATCTCCACCACAGAGCACCCAAACACGAGTGGTTAGTAAGGGAACAGCAGTGCCCAAAGCACGAGGACCACCACTCCGAATCCCAACTCAACGCTTAGAGGAGAAGAAGATTTGTTCTCAGGTCAGGTTCTGTAGCTATGGTTCATACTCCTTTGCTCTTGCATTACTGTATTTACTCATACCAACTATTTTCAAATTTGAAGGATGGAATTGAAACTCCAATGGCGCAACAGGTATATTTTAAACCTGTTTCTTTAATTGGTTTGCTGTTGTAACCTGCTCTATGTTGATTTCAGTTTCAATTGAATAAACAGTTATGTTCTCATGTCATGCATATTACAAGTGTTGTTATTGCTCTATAGTTACCCACACTTATATTCTGTCTATTCTGCTTTGTCTTGAACAAATATTATTTGAACTGTGTCTCTATCTTGATTTGGCAACAAAAACTAGAATGATATAGACCATAAAGTGACCATGGTACATAGATATATGTTTGTTTCATGCTGTTATCCTGTCCACTTTACTACTGAACTCATTTACCAAAATGAGTTTCATATACAACATGGTAAACATGTGATGTGTTTGCTTGTTTCTCTTTTAGAATGCGAACAAAATATTGAAGAATAGTACCGCGTGATCCAATGGTAAAGGAAGTAATGCAGATAAGGTTCAAGATAGTGAGACATCGTTGTTGGTCTCCAAGAAAGCTGATAAAAACTATCTTGACGACAGTGAGGGAACCCAAAAGTCCTGTCTTGATGTAGTGTTCGAGTTACTGGCCACTACTGTTGGCACAAGCTCTTCAAACTCGCTGTCTGAATCAGTTCGTCTTCTTGAATCTCAACTTCAAGTTGAAAGACATCGATCAAATGTGCTGTGATAGGAAGCTGAAGGACTGAGGAAGTCCCTACAGAATTCAGATGCATATTTTCTGGTGCAACAGCAAGCGCTGGAGGATTTAAGCGCCAAACAAGAGAAAGTTAATAAGCTTGCTAAGCATCTTGCCAGCATTATGGGTACCCAGGATATTGTTTCTTGAGATTTTCTGAAGTGGTTTCAGTTCTGGATTTGTTTTGCTGCGGCGTTTATTTGCGTTGGTCGCCAACTTTGACAACCAGTGTATATGATATGTTGCTTTGTTCCCTATATTTGCACCAGTGGCGAACTTTGATGCCCAGTGGATGTAATATGTGTAACAGCCGTGATAGCCTAGCATAAGTTGCTTGCTTATTTATTTCCTTGTTGTCTTGTTTATTTGTTTGCTTGTAGTCAGTGCAGTTCTTTTTAAAACTAGGCCACAATAACCATGGGCTAATATTTACTATAGTGACACTGGGCCTCCTACATGCCGTAGAAACAGTAGGCCTTCTACGGGCCGTAGAAACAATGGGCCTTCTATGGGCCGTAGAAACAATGGGCCTTCTACGGGCCATAGAAACAATGGGCCTTCTACGGGCCGTATCATCAATGGACCTTATACAGGCCATATCATCAATGGGCCTTATACGGGCCGTATGACCATAACAAGCCATCGTTAATAGGCTGTATTTGATGACGCTATGAAAACGGCCCAACATATTAACGGACCACAAACGGGCCGATGTAACCACGGGCTGAATTTGGCCCACAAGCAGAAAATGATAGTAAAGGGTCGTAAGTAAACGAATGCTGGAAATGAGCCCAAGAATAAATGGGCTCTGAGAAGGCCGAAAGATAACATTTGCTAGAAACGGCCCAACTGAATAATGGGCCCTTAATGGGTATAAAGTGATATACTGTTCATTACGGGCCAGTTTCACCCGGGCCGTTAATGGGTGTAAAGTGATACACTGTTTGTTGCGGGCCAGTTTCACCATGGGCCATTAATAGGCCAAGAGTTACATAGGGCCTCATATGGACCGAAAGACGTCACGGGCCATACATGGGCCAGAAGTGAAAACTGGCTGGAATCATATTGGATGGCCCAGATGACGCTACTGGGCCTAATTTGGATAGAGCTTAATGGGCCTTGGGTTAGCGGGCTGTAAATGTGCTATATGCGAACAGGCCGTCAACAGGCTTTCCATGGGCCGGCCCGCCACCTTTTGACCAAGTCAAATGGGCCGGCCTTCTCATAGGAATGGGCCTCTGTTGGGTCGTGCCACGTGTCGACGTATCATAGGCGCCTTTTGTCCAATGAGTGGATGACATCTGTCCCAATGGTGAGCCGACACGTGTTTCCTCCAGCCAATGATAATTTTACACGTGGAAAATCCCCATTGGTCGTGGCTGTTAACGGGTTATCGGATCCAAAACCCGACCAGACAGCTTAACGGCGTTCCGTTACGGTGGATGCCACGTGTCGGTTACCCTTGACGAAAGCACTTCTGTGACGCGCGATTTATCGTCATGGAAGTGAACACTTCCGTGATGATAATTTTGGTAATGTCATGGAACACTTCTACGACAACAGAGGTATGACTATCTTCATTCTGTCATAAAATCGTCATGGATGTACATGCATGACAAAAAACGTGACCTACTGTGACAAACATGTATCATCACGGAAGTGTATTTTTTTTGTAGTGCTATGGATGTGAATTTTGTTGGTAGCAATAGTTTTGGAAACAATGCTTATAGTGGAAACTTTAATTCTAGACTGCTCCCTAGTAATTCCTCTAATAATTATGGAAATTCCTACAATAATTCTTATGGTAATTTTAATAAGATGCCCTCTGATTTTGAGGATAGCGTGAAAGAATTTATGATTTCGCAAAAGAATTTTAATGCTTTGCTTGAAGAAAAATTGCTCAAAGTTGATGATTTGGCTAGGAACGTTGATAGACTTTTGCTTGATGTTGATTCTATTAAACTTAGATCTACTCCTCCTAAGCATGATATCAATGAGTCTGACAAAGCCATGATAATTTCCATTGATGAGTGCAAGGAAAGAACCGCTAGATTGCATGCTAAGAAAGATTGCTTTGTAAAGGCGTGTTCTTCTAGTTTCCATGAAAATAATGATGAAGATCTTAAAGTTATTGATGTGTATGCAATATGAATCTTGATAATAATGGGACTGGATATGAGTCAACTTTATTTAGAAGGCATCCCAAGAATTCAGAGTTTTTAGATCTTGATGCTAAATTTGGTAAAAGTGGGATTGGAGAGGTCATGACTTTAAATCGTACTGAACCCACAATCTCGGATTTCAAGGAATTTGATTATGATAATTGTTCTTTAGAGAGTTGTATTTCCTTGTTGCAATCCATTGTTAATTCTCCTCATGCTTATAGTCAAAATAAAGCTTTTACCAAACATATCATTGATGCCTTAATGCAATCTTTTGATGAAAAACTTAATTTGGAAGTTTTTATACCAAGAAAACTTAATGATGAGTGTGAAACTACTATAAAGATTAAAATTAAAGATCATGAGTGTTTTTCTTTGTGTGATTTGGGTGCTAGTGTTTCCACGATTCCGAAAACTTTATGTGATATTCTAGGTTTCCATGATCTTGATGATTGCTCTTTAAATTTGCACCTTGCGGATTCCACCATTAAAAAGCCAATGGGAAGGATCAATGATGTTCTCGTTGTTGCAAATAGAAATTTGGTTCCCGTAGATTTTATCGTTCTTGATATAGATTGCAATCTTTCTTGCCCTATTATACTTGGTAGGCCTTTCCTTAGAACGATTGGCGTGATTATTGATATGAAGGAAGGGAATATTAGATTCCAATTTCCATTAAAGAAAGGCATGGAGCACTTTCCAAGAAAGAAAGTCAAATTACCTTATGAAACTATCATGCGAGCTACCTATGAATCAAGTGCCAAAGATGGCACTACTTAGATCTATCTTCGCTTTTATGCCTAGCTAGGGGCGTTAAATGATAGCGCTAGTTGGGAGGCAACCCAATTTTATTTGTGTTTTTTGTTTTTGTTCCTGTTTAGTAATAAATTTTGCTTCTACTTTCTGTTCAGATGTGTTTTTATGTTTTAATTAGTGTTTGTGCCAAGTAGAACCTATAGGATAACATATGATGATAGTTGATTTGATTCTGCTGAAAAACAGAAACTTTGCGCTCATGAGAAAAAAAATCTATAAATCACGCGCTTTTGCGCTCACGAGAAAAAACAGAAACGTGCTTTTGCGTTGATTCTTTTTGATGCTGATCAATACACAAATTGTCCAGGACTTCCTATTTTGGTAGGATTTTTAGAGTTCCAGAAGTTTGCGTTAGTTACAGATTTCTACAGACTGTTCTGTTTTTGATAGATTCTGTTTTTCGTGTGTTGTTTGCTTATTTTAATGCATCTATGGCTAGTATTAAGTGGTATGAACCATAGAGAACTTGGAATACAGTAGGTTTAACACCAAAATAAATAAAGAATGAGTTCATTACAGTACCTTATGTGGTGGTTTTGTTTTCTTTCACTAACATAGCTTACGAGATTTCCTGTTGAGTTTTGTGTTGTGAAGTTTTCAAGTTTTGGGTAAAGCTTTGATGGACTATGGAATAAAGAGTGTCAAAAGTCTAAGCTTGGGGATGACCAAGGCACCCAAAGATATTCAATAATAGCCAAAAGCCTAAGCTTGGGGATGCCCCGGGAAGGCATCCCCTCTTTCGTCTTCGTTCATTGGTAACTTTACTTGGAGCTATATTTTTATTCGCCACATGATATGTGTTTTGCTTGGAGTGTCATGTATTATATTAGTCTTTGCTTTTTAGTTTACCACAATCATCCTTGTTGTACACACATTTTGGGATAAGCCTACTTGATTTGAATTTATTAGAATATGCTATGTGCTTCACTTATATCTTTTGAGCTAGATAGTTTTTGCTCTAGTGCTTCACTTATATCTTTTTGAGCATGGCGGTGGCTTGATTTTATAGAAATTGCTAGTCTCTCATGATTCACCTATATTATTTTGAGAGTCTTTTAGAACAGCATGGTATTTGCTATGGTTATAAATTGGTCCTAGAATGGTAGGCATCCAAGTTGGGTATAATAAAAACTATCATAGGAAGTGAATTGGATGATTTGATACTTGATAATTGTTCTGACATATGGAGGTACTGATATTAAAGTCATGCTAGTTGGGTGATTATGAATTTAAAGAATTCTTGTGTTGAAGTTAGCAAGTCCCATAGCATGCACGTATGGTTAAAGTTGTGTAACAAATTTGAAACATGAAGTGTACCTGGCTTGTGCATCCTTATGAGTGGCGGTCGGGTACGAGCGATGTTCTTTTCCTACCAATCTATCCCTCTAGGAGCATGCGCATAGTGCTTGATTTTTGACGACTTCTAAATTTTTGCAATAAGTATATGATTTCTTTTGACTAATGTTGAGTTCATGGATTATACGCACTTTTACCTTTCCACCATTGCTAGCCTCTTCGGTACCGTGCATTGCCCTTTCTCACCTTGAGAGTTGGTGCAAACTTCGTCGGTGCATCCAAACCCCGTGATACGATACGCTCTATCACACATAAACCTACTTTTATCTTCCTCAAAACAGCCACCATACCTACCTATTATGGCATTTCCATAGCCATTCCAAAATATATTGCCATGCAACTTTCCACTGTTCCGTTCATCATCATCATGACATACTTTACTTTTGTCATATTGCCATTGCATGATGATGTTGTTGACATCGTATTTGTGGCAAAGCTACCATGCATAATTTTTTATACATGTCACTCTTGATTCATTGCACCATCCTGGTACACTGCTGGAGGCATTCATATAGAGTCATATCTTGTTCTAGTTTCGAGTTGTAATTCATATGTTGTAATCAACGAAAGTGTGATGATCATCATTATTAGAGCATTGCCCAAAAAGAAAATAGAAAAAAAAGTAAAAAACAAAAGAAAAAATAAAGGCCAAAGTAAAAAAAGAAAAAAAGGACAATGTTACTATCTCTTTTTCCACACTTGTGCTTCAAAGTAGCACCATGTTCTTCATGTAGTGAGTCTCATATCTTGTGCTTCAAAGTAGCACCATGTTTTTCATATAGTGAGTCTCATATGTTGTCACTTTCATATACTAGTGGGAATTTTTCATTATAGAACTTGGCTTGTATATTCCTACGATGGGCTTCCTCAAATGCCCTAGGTCTTTGTGAGCAAGCAAGTTGGATGCACACCCACTAGTTTTCCTTTGTTGAGCATTCATTTATAGCTCTAGTGCATCCGTTGCAAGGCAATCCCTACTCCTCATGTTGACATCAATTGATGGGCATCTCCATAGCCCATTGATTATCCTCGTCAATGTGAGACTTTCTCCTTTTTTGTCTTCTCCACACAATCCCCATCATCATATTCTATTCCACCCATAGTGCTATATCCATGGTTCATGCTCATGTAATGCGTGAAGGTTGAAAAAGTTTGGGATTATTTAAGTATGAAACAATTGCTTGGCTTGTCATCGGGGGTGTAGAATTTGGGAACATCTTTGTGTGACAAAAATGAAGCATAGCCTAACTATATGATTTTGTAGGGACGAACTTTCTTTAGCCATGTTATTTTGAGAAGACATGATTGCTTTGATTAGTATGCTTGAAGTGTTACTATTTCTTTTATCAATATGAAATTTTATTTTGAATCATTTGGATCTGAAAATTCATGCCACAATAAAGAAGAATTACATTGAGAATTATGCTAGGTAGCATTCCACATCAAAAAAATTGTTTTTATCATTTACCTACTCGAGGACGAGCAGGAATTAAGCTTGGGGATGCTTGATACGTCTCCAACGTATCTATAATTTTTTATTGTTCCATGCTATTATATTAACCCTTTTCGATGTTTATGGTCTTTATTTTACATATTTATATCATTTTTGGGACTAACCTACTAACCGGAGGCCCAGCCCGTATTGTTGTTTTTTTGCCTATTTTAGTATTTCAAAGAAAAGGAATATCAAACGGAGTCCAAACGGGATGAAACCTTCGAGAGCGTGATTTTTGGAACGAATGTGATCCGGAGAACTTGGAGTGCAAGTCAAGCAACAAACGAGGCGGCCAGGAGATAGGAGGGTGCGCCCACCCCTCCTGGGCGCGCCCCGTGTCTCCTGGGCCCCTCGAGCGGCCATCGACGTACTTCTTCCTCCTATATATACCTACGTACCCCGAAAACATCCAGGGAGCAACCGAAACACAATTTCCACCACCGTAACCTTCTGTATCCGCGAGATCCCATCTTGGAGCCTTCGCCGGCACTCCGCCCGAGGGGGAATCGACCATGGAGGGCTTCTACATCAACACCATAGCCCCTCCGATGAGTTGTGAGTAGTTTACCACAGACCTTCGGGTCCATACTTATTAGCTAGTTGGCTTATTCTCTCTTTTTGGATCTCAATATAATGTTCTCCCCCTCTCTTGTGGAGATCTATTCGATGTAAACTCTTTTTGCGGTGTGTTTGTCGAGATACGATGAATTGTGGGTTTATGATCAAGTTTATCTATGAGAAATATTTGAATCTTCTCTGAATTCTTTTATGTATGATTGAGTTATCTTTGCAAGTCTCTTCGAATTATCAGTTTGGTTTGGCCTACTAGATTGATCTTTCTTGCCATGGGAGAAGTGCTTAGCTTTGGGTTCAATCTTGCGGTGTCCTTACCCAGTGACAGAAAGGGTTGCAAGGCACGTATTGTATTGTTGCCATCGAGGATAAAAAGATGGGGTTTATATCATATTGCTTGAGTTTATCCCTCTACATCATGTCATCTTTCTTAATGCGTTACTATGTTCTTATGAACTTAATACTCTAGATTCATGCTGGACAGCGGTCGATGTGTGGAGTAATAGTAGTAGATGCAGGCAGGAGTCGGTCTACTTGTCACGGACGTGATGCCTATATACATGATCATGGCTAGATAATCTCATAATTATTCGCTTTTCTATCAATTGCTCGACAGTAATTTGTTCACCCACCGTAATACTTATGCTATCTTGAGAGAAGCCACTAGTGAAACCTATGGCCCCCGGGTCTATCTTTTATCATATAAGCGTTCAATCTACTTTTATTTGCTTCTTTAATTTTTGCATCTATATTATAAAATACCAAAAATATATTTATCTTATAATACTATCTCTATCAGATCTCACTTTTGCAAGTGGACGTGAAGGGATTAACAACCCCTTTATTACGTTGGTTTCGAGTTCTTTGTTTGTTTGTGTAGGTGCGTGGGACTTTTGAGGAGCCTCCTACTGGATTGATATCTTGGTTCTCAAAAACTGAGGGAAATACTTACGCTACTATTGCTGCATCACCCCTTCCTTTTCAAGGAAAACTAACGCAAGCTCAAGACATAGCAGTAGACCGACTCCTGCCTGCATCTACTACTATTACTCCACACATCGACCGCTATCCAACATGCATCTAGTGTATTAAGTTCAAGAGAAAATGGGGTAATGCATTAATAAAAATGACATGATGTAGAAGATATCTGTTTATCTATTGCAGCAGATATAGATCTCATCTTTTTATCCTTAGTAGCAACGATACATACATGTCGGTTCCCCTTCTATCACTAGGATCAAGCACCGTAAGATCGAACCCACTACAAAGCACCTCTTCCCATTGCAAGATAAATAGATCAAGTTGGCCAAACAAAACCCATATATCGGAGAAGAAATATGAGGCTATAAGCAATCACGCATATAAGGGATCAAAGAAGACTCAAATGACTTTCATGGATAAAAACATAGATCTGATCATAAACTCAAAGTTCATCGGATCCCAACAAACACACCGCCAAAAGACTTATATCATATGGATCTCCAAGAGACCATTGTACTGATAATCAAGAGAGAGAGAGAGGAAGCCATATAGCTACTAACTACGGACCCGTAGGTCTACAAAGAACTACTCACGCATCATAGGAGAAGCACCAATGGAAGTGGTGAACCCCTCCATGACGGTGTCTAGATTGGATCTGGTGGTTCTGGACTCTATGGCGGCTGGATCAATATTTTGTCGCCTCCCCTAGGGTTTCTAGAATATTTGGGTATTTATATAGCAAAGAGGCGGTTCGGGGGAACCCGAGGTAGGCAGAACCCCCCAGGGCACGCATGGGCCTCCTGGTGCACCCTGGTGGGTGCTGCTCACCTCGAGCAGTCCCTCAGGTGCTTCCTTGGCCCATTGGCTTTCTTCTGGCCCAAAAATATCCTCAAGGATTTGCGTTGCATTTGGACTCCATTTGATATTGATTTCCTGTGATGTAAAAAACATGCAGAAAACAACAACTGACACTGGCACTATGTCAGTAGGTTAGTACCAAAAAGTGATATAAAATGACTATAAAATGATTCTAAAACATCCTAGATTGATAATATAACATCATGGAACAAACAAAAATTATAGATACGTTGGAGACGTATCACACCCCAAGGTAATATTCAAGGACTCCCAAGCATCTAAGCTTGGGGATGCCCCGGAAGGCATCCCCTCTTTCTTCTACCAACTATCGATAATTTTACTTGGAGCTATATTTTTACTCATCACATCATATGAGTTTTGCTTGGACCGTCGTGTATTATATGAGTCATTGCTTTGTTTGCTTTTTAGTTTGTCACAATCATATTTGTTGAACACACATTTTTTAGAGGGACACACATTATTCATGATTTGTTAGAATTCTCTATGTGCTTCACTTATATCTTTTGAGCTAGGTAGTTGCTCTAGTGCTTCACTTATATCTTTTTTAGCACATCGGTGCTTATATTTTAAAGAAATATTTGCACTCTCACGCTTCACTTATTATTTTTTTAGGGTTGATAGTAATGGCAATTAGTACAAGTTATGAATTTTGTCCTAATATGATAGGTATTCAAGAGGGATATAATAAAAACTTTCATGTAGATTGCTGAATATGATAAGTTCGATTCCTTGTAATAGTTTTGTGATATAAAGGTGGTAATATGTGGGTTATGCTAGTGAGTAATTGTGGTTTATTAACAATGTTGGTGTTAAGGTTTTTGATTCCCGAAGCATGCACTTATAGTCTCTCGTTATGCTATGAAGTTGGAGCATGATTTATTATTGATTATCTTCCTTATGAGTGGCGGTCCACGACGAGCGATGGTCTTTTCCTACCAATCTATCCCCCTAGGGGCATGCATAGTAGTACTTTTCTTCGAGGGCGAAAAACCTTTGCAATAAGTATGTGTGTTCTTTATGACTAATGTGAGTCCATGGATTATACGCACTCTCACATTTCTGCAATCTGCTAGCCTCTTCGGTACCGTACATTGCCCTTTCTCACCTTGAGATGTGGTGCAAACTTCGCCGGTGCATCCAAACCCCGTGATATGATACGCTCTATCACACATAAGCCTCCTTACATCTTCCTCAAAACAGCCAACATACCTACCTATTATGGCATTCCCATAGCCATTCCGAGATATATTGCCATGCAACTTCCACTGTTCCGCATTATTATGACACACATCATTATTGTCATATTGCTTTACATGATCATATAGATGGCATAGTATTTGTGGCTCAACCACCATTCATCATGTTTATACATGTTATGCTAGATCATTACACATCCCGATACACCGCCGGAGGCATTCGTATAGAGTCATACTTTGTTCTAGTATAGAGTTGTAAGTAAATAGAACTGTGATGATCATATTCATTATTAGAGCATTGTCCCAAGTGAGGAAAGGATGATGGAGGCTATGATTCCCCAACTAGTCGGGATGAGGCTCCGGACAAAAAAAGAGAGGTCGAAAAGAGCCCATAAAAAGACGCCAAAAAGAGCCCAACAAAAAAGTGAGAGTAAAAGAGAGAAGGGGCAATGTTACTATCCTTTCCACATTTGTGCCTCAAAGTAGCACCATGTTTTTCATATACAGAGTCTCCTATGCTTTCACTTTCATATAACTAGTGTGAATTTTTCATTATAGAACTTGGCTTGTATATTCCAATGATGGGCTTCCTCAAATGCCCGAGGTCTTCATGAGCAAGCAAGTTGGATGCACACCCACTTAGTTTTATTTTTGAGATTTCATACACTTATAGATCTTAGTGCATCCGTTGCATGGCAATCCCTACTCCTTTCATTGACATCAATTAATGGGCATCTCCATAGCCCGTTAATTAGCCTCGCCGATGTGAGACTTTCTCCTTTTTTCTCAATATTATCTCCATCATTGTACTCTATTCCACCTCATAGTGCTATATCCATGGCTTGCGCTCATGTATTGTGTGAGAGTTGAAAAAGCTGAAGCGCGTTAAAAAGTATGAACCAATTGCTCAACTTGTCATCGGGGTTGTTCGTGATAAATACCTTGTGTTAAGAAGATGGAGCATGACAGGGCTATATGATTTTGTAGGGATAACGTTCTTTAGCATTGATATTTTGAAAGACATGATTTTTTGTTGGTATGCCTTATTATTGTTGTTTTTATGTCAAAATATAGATTGTTGCTTTGAATAATTTGGGTCTTAATATTCATGCCACAAAATAGAGATTACATGATGAACATGTTAGGTAGCATTCCACATCAAAAATTCTGTTTTTATCATTTACCTACTCAAGGACGAGTAGGAATTAAGCTTGGGGATGCTTGATACGTCTCTAAAGTATCTATAATTTTTTATTGTTCCATGCTATTATAGTATCAATATTGGATGTTTTATATGCATTAATATGTCAACCAATTAACTTAGTGCCAAGTGTCAGTTGTTGTTTTTTGCCTATTTTTGGTTTTCCAGAATATCAGTACCGAACGAAGTACAAATGCCACGAAACTTTTTGACAATTTTTTCTGGACATAAGAGACCCTGGAAGCTTCGGGAGAGGGCCAGAAGATGAACGAGTAGCCCACAAGGCACGAGGGCGCGCCCAGGTGGCTTGTGGGGCCCATGTGCATCCGTTTGACCTAATTCTGCCTCTATAAATTCACTAAAATTGGGAAACCAACAGAGATCCACCCAAAATACTTTTTCCGCCACCGCAAGCTTCTGTTCTCGCGAGATGCCATCTGGAGGCCTTTTCCGGCACTCTGCCAAAGGGGGGGTCGACCACGGAAGGCCTCTATATCAACCTTGCTACCCTTCTGATGATGTGTGAGTAGTTTACCACAGACCTGTGGGTCCGTAGCTAGTAGCTAGATAGTTTTCTCTCTCTCTCTCTTTGATTTTCAATATAATGTTCTCCTCGATGTTCTTGGAGTTCTATTTGATTTAATCACTTTTCGCAGTGTGTTTGTTGGGATCCAATGAATTGTGAGTTTATGATCAGGTTATCCATGAATATTATTTGAGTCTTCTGTGAACTCTTTTATGCATGATTACTATAGCTTTGTATTTCTCTTTTATCTATTGTTTTGGTTTGGCCAAACTAGATTGATTTTACTTGCAATGGGGGAGGTGCTTTGTGATGGGTTCAAACTTGCGGTGATCTATATCCCAGTGACAGAAGGGACAAGATAGTTATTTTTATTGTTGCCATTGAGGATAGAAAGATGGGATTTATTCATGAGTGAGTTTACTTTGTCTACATCATGTCATCTAGCTTAAGGCATTACTCCATTCTTTACGAACTTAATACTTTAGATGCATGCTAGATAGCAGTCGATGTGTGGAGTAATAGTAGTAGATGCAGGCAGGAGTCAGTCTACTTGTCTCGGACGTGATGCCTATATACATGATCATTGCCTTGGATATCATCATGATTATTCGCTTTTCTATCAACTGCCCATTAGTAATTTTTTTTACCCATCGTATCCTATTTTCAAGAGAGAAGCCTCTAGTGATAACTATGGCCCCCAGGTCTACTTTTATCATATATTAAAATCCAAAAGTACCTTGCTGCAATTTTATTTACTTTATTTTATTTTGTGTTTCATTTATCTACCTATCACTACGAGATTTGATCCTTGCAATTAACCATCAAGGGATTGACAACCCTTGTTCGCGTTGGGTGCAAGTATCTGTTATTTTGTGTGCAGGTACTGCTAACGAGGTGTTGTGTGGTTCTCCTACTGGATTGATAACTTTGGTTCTTAGCTGAGGGGAACTCTTATATTTATTGTACTGCATCATCCTCTCCTCTTCGAGGATATCCGAACGTAGGTCACAAGTAGCACCCCCCCTGTCGGTTCAATATCTGGCGTATCTCGTAGTAGGGGTCCTAAGCTAGGCGTCTTGGAGCGATGGTAACATGGACACGGGGTTTTACCCAACTTCGGGCTCTCTTGATGAGATAATACCCTACATGCTGCTTTTGATTGTACTCATATGGGTGTAGTACAGAGTACATGTGTCTACCACGAGATTGTAGTAGTGAATATGAGATCGTCTATTGATTAGCCTGGCCTCGGTTTATATAAGACACCGGAGGCCTAGGGTTTAGGAGAGTCCTTGTCTTGGGCACCAAGTCTTGTGGAGTCTTCCTTGTATGCGGCAGGGGTTGTCCGAACTGGCCCATGAGTATACGGCCATGGGGGTCCTCGGCCCAATCTAACTAATCAGGAGACGACGTGGTGAGTACCCCCTAGTCCAGGACACCGTCAGTAGCCCCCTGAACCGGTCTTCAAATTGGGGACGCTCCTCGATTCTTCCAGACTGTTCTTCATCTTCGGTCGTCGGTCTTGAAAACTGGTTCAATAAATCTTCTCATCTTCGATCTTGAGGATTTCCGAAGTGGATCCGAAGAGTTTACACGTCGGGTATCCGAGGAGCCCCTTTAAGTTATCGGCCTTTATCAATGCCTTGTTGTTTTTCACGCCACACCTTGGATTTGAAGTTGTTCCCGTGGGGCGGTATCTTCTTGCATCCAAGCTCCAACGCCGGACTGCATTTGAGATATCTTTTGCAGCCAAGCAGCAACCCCCGACCACTTCCGAGCTCCAACGACGGACTGTATCCTAGCTCAAACGCCGGACTATGTCAAGCTCCAACACCGGACTATGACCGAGCTCCAATACCGGACTATATCCGAGGTGTCATAGATCACTTTGGTTCAAAAAGGTTGCACGAGTTTAGCCGGGCTACTTCCAAGGTGGTGCACCACCTTGGCCATGGGCTGATTTTTATGAATTTAATTCCGAATTGTGTAATGTAATCGCTGACGAGATGTATAGCCAGTAGCCCTCAAGGTGCGTGTTGGCCTAATATCCAGGATGCACCTGAAGGAAAAAATCAAACCGCTGACCCTAGTAGCCCCTGAGACTCAGGTTGATTCATAAAATCAGCCCGAGGATCAATTCCCGGCTCGGCAGCATACTCAGGAATAGAAACACGGTGTGCAAAGTCCTCGAGACTCAGGTTGGGTGCGGCCGACCAACCTGAGGATAATAATCTCCTCGAAAACTATATTGCACTTTAAATTTTCTGCATTGGATTGTCAATGCAGTAGCCCCCGAGACACTGGTCGGGTGGCAACACCAGATCAGGGGATCGATGTATCCCTTTAATATTTGTAAATAATAAGCCCGAAGCCTAGTAGCCCCCGAGCCTGAATGCAGGCACGGGAGGCCGAATTAAGGATCGATATCCATAGTAAAATCACAAATGATGTGTAATGACTCTATATATCCAAGTACTTTACATCATTAATGCTCGGATCCGCATTGTACAAAACTTTGTTGACCGACCATCGGCTTCAACCTCCTCGGCAAGCAGCCGAGGAGTGTTTGTCCTACTTTATAAAGCCTTTATGAGGGCAAAGATTTATGGCAAATAAGGCAATCCGGCCATATGGTTTTATAAACAAAGGTACGCAGAGAGACATGTTATATTATTGTTTAACATAAGAAACATCTTCCAAAGAAAATAGTCCCGCTATCGGTTCCTTTATTTGGGTTGTCATGCTAAGCATGATCATGAAACCTCAACTCCGATCAATGTGGGAGGAAAATACTGATGATTTAGTTCGGGGAAAGCTTCCAAACTCTATGGTCTAAATGAACCCAAATTTTCACTTCCGTTGCGACCGTTTATAATCTGAAAGTGGCCCATCGTCGGCTTCTACCCCCTTGTAGACGCGACGCGGGGTGTTTCCGAAATAACAAAACAACCCTTAGCTGACGTCTTGGTGCCCGAAGGCGGTTGTGTTGGTGGAAACGAGGCAATCAGATATGCGGGCTTTATAACTTTCACTTAGTCATAGGAGCTTAAAGTTGGGAGGCCAGCAAGTAGCCCCCCGATTAGTGTTCGGCTACAGCCGAGGTCAAGCCATAAATACTTCAGCCAATGTTATGAATGGCCCGTCATTTAATACAGTCATCGGACCGCTGACCAGTTTACGCTTATTGTGTCAGTCAGTTTTCGGCTTTCTCCACTGAGGTGCTGAACCATGCGAGCTGGAAGCACAATCGCAATGGTTCTCACTTTGCACACCTAGCCGAACAAAGCGGAACGTAGGAGGCAAGCACAGGAGCCGGGCAACCCAACTATTGACCGAAGACACAATTTGAAACTGATGCATATATAGCAATATCCAAGAATTTTTGCCGAATCTCTAAAGGTGTCCGTCGTTGCACTGCGAGACTTATGCGGAAAACACACAAATGGTTGAAAAGTGCCATAGGATTGGAAAACCAAAAAACGTCAGTAAAAACTCGATGTCCGAACTAGATCAATTGTTCGATGCCAATCAGAAAATTGGTCTTAGAAAAAAAATTGTGCTTTTGTCGTGCTTTTACATGACACACCCTATCTCAAGACTTCAAGTGAGTCAGCCTACGGCTTCAACCTCCTATCACGAAGGCGGAGTACTTCTCGTTAGGCCAACTTAGCAAACTTTAGCGGCTTTGAGAGAGAAATTAGGCTCTCTGGCTATTGACCACACACTCGCATAGAAAAAACGAGTGGTAGAAAAAAGACTTTGCAACGACTAAGAAGAAGAACACTTATCATAAAACAGCTCGCATAAATTTAAGAGCCCCCGAGTGACTTGGGTAAAAGAATTTTATGTATAATGATTGTATGTTCCGAAGTACTTATATCATATATGTGTTCACCCAAACTTTAAACGCATCTTAACCGACCGTCGGCTTCTCCCTCTTCGGCCAAGGGCCGAAAAGTGTTATGTACTCGACCTGTCGAGAATATCGATAGTGTTTCCGATAACCAGGCAATCAGGCCATAAGGCTGTAACAGACAAAGCGCGCTCAGGGAACTTATGATATATTACTGACGAAGTGTAAGAAGCATCTTCGAAGAAAATAGTACCCCCACCGATACCTTTCTTCGGTTGCTCATTGTTACTATGAGACTTGTGCAATAGATTTTTTGTACTCATGAGTTCCGTTGTGTGCGACCATAATTGAAAACAATAAGAGCGCTAGCTTTCGGCTTCACCCAGTCTGAGGTCAGAGCTCGGAGGACCCGGTCGTGACAATCGTAGAGGTGCTCTCTTTACTCCCTAGCCGAACAATCGGGAACGTAGGGGTAAGCACATGAGCGAGGCAATCCAGCTTGCGGAACACTTAAGTCAATATGGTGCATATTGTGGCGTAATACACAAACAAGGAACGAAGCCGTACAAGTATAATCATATGCAAGAGGAAAGGCTCCATAAAGGAAGCCCCCAGTTAAATGGGGTATTTGAATTTGTGTGTCACAAACAAGGTTTCGACAAGGAAGTTTTTCACAAGCAACTTTTTGCCAAAAAAGTATAATGCTTGGTCGAACCGAACAAAATTTAAAACTGGGAGTTTTTGAGCATGAAAGCGACTTAGCTGGTTAATGTGTTCGGCATTGCTGATGCGGTCCGAGCTTGGTGCGGGGCAAGGTCTCAGCCCCCAAGCCCGACGTGGCTAAGCGAAGAGCTCGGCACTCCGAAGAGGCGAAGCCCCCAGTCTAGCTGAGGTGATGGAGCAGGTCGTCGGATGACACTGGAGTCTCCGGCCAAGTATGTTGATGAAGCGATGATGCGGGGTTGCCAACACAGGGCAGCACTCCAAGGCGACGACACAATTCGGTCGATGGAGATGGGCGACGAGGACACCATGCCGCGGGGATAGTGCGGCCCGATCTAAGTCAATTGCCTGCACAGGTAAAATAGTGCAAGCCAGAGATAATAATAATATATATTTATTTATTTACATAAAAAATCCTCTACTTAATGAATTTAAGTAAAGTAAATAATTAAAGAAATATGGCCTGAACGCCAAGGTCGTCCCGGCAGAGTTGTCGCGGAGATGTTGACACAAGGACGCGCGCTGAGGCGACGCCACAACTTGATCGATGCAGGCAGAACGACGGCGTCGGCCCATAGAATTGACTGCGTGACGTGGTCGAGTTGATTGCCTACACACGTAGAATAGTGCAAGCAAGTAACAATAATAATTGAAAGAAAAAATTCTTTGCATAATTAAGTTTACGCAAAGTAGATAAAAGAAACATAGCCTGGCGCCTAGGTCAATGAAGACAGAGGAGTGACGACGTATTTTTTGTAGGGAAGACCCGGTTGCAGATACGGCGCTCGCCAGATTGCGGACAAAAAAAATCCACATCCAAGCGATGATGAAGCGCTAGTCCGGGGCTAGTTTGCACTGTTTGTTAATTAGATCTTTAAAAACGGTGCTGCAAAAATCCCTAGATGGCCGCAGCCCTTGCCGGAGTGTCTCAAGACTGCGTCGGGCCGATCAATATACGGAACGGCCGATCTGAACGTGAATGTTGGTCTGACGAAGGTTCTGACGCGTGGGTCGGCTCACCCGATTGACGCAGACAGAAAACATTTGTACAAACGTCAGCAAAATATTTCTGCAAAAAATAATACAGTACAACCAACAAAGAGATATCCCGCGTGTAACAACTTATGTGCTAAATAATAGCTAAGAAAAATAAAACATGCTTGATCCGATGAATGTAACAGACCAGAGCTATAGCAAGATCAAAGCAAATAACAGAAAAACTGGTCCGAATTGAACTAGCACCAGACCGTATTGATCTTTCCAAGAAGTAGTACTAATTGAACTATAGTATTTACCAATACGTGGAGTGGTGTGTGTAGCCCAGATCTTGAAGACCGTGCTTGGAAAAGGAGTACTTAGATGTGTTAGGCTGGTCATAATGGGGAGTAACTTAGACTAGTACTAACATGCATATGTTACTAGTCTATGTTACTACCTTTATAGTGCATAGTATCATATATTAGTATCACAGAAGGTCTCATTTATTGCCATACATGATACATAGTAGCATCACATTTATTATGTTATGGTATCTACCTATGTTACTATAACCATCTCTCTCTTCTTTAATTGCCTGCCATATAAGCATATTTGCGAGTCCCAAGCGCATGATACTACTTATGTAACCCCCACTATGGCTAGCCTTAAGATGGTACTATCGGTTTGCACTTTTCAGAGAAAGGTAGCAGACAACCTGCGGCCGAATTGGGAGCTGAATTAAAAAAGAAGGAAAGGAATCTTCCTGATTTGCTCCACCGAGCTGAAGTCTGGTCCGCTGACGCGCATAGCCGAATTCATCTCGGCCCTGGTGTACTGCTCCACGAAAGTACTATGCATACGTACTCTCCTCGAGAGAAACGCCATTATTAGATCGCCGTACACAATTTCTTCTGCATTGACCTAGATTGAGTCCGCAAAAGCGGAAGCTTCTAAGATCCGACGTACTGCCCGATGACGGACACACAGCCGCCGCTATGTTATTTTGATCCCGATCTGCCTGTAGGCAAAGTAGTACGACATGGCAGCAATGATTTTGCAAAAAAGATCATCTATATGAAACCGATCTTACTGAAAAAACATCACCTGATCATCCCATCGATCCACGACGAACACCCAGCAGGCTCTCAATGAAAGCACCAATGTCGGTTCAATATCCGGCGTATCTCGTAGTAGGGGTCCTAAGCTAGGCATCTTGGAGCGATGGTAACATGGACACGGGGTTTTACCCAACTTCGGGCTCTCTTGATGAGATAATACCCTACATGCTGCTTTTGATTGTACTCATATGGGTGTAGTACAGAGTACATGTGTCTACCACGAGATTGTAGTAATGAATATGAGATTGTCTATTGACTAGCCTGGCCTCGGTTTATATGAGACACCGGAGGCCTAGGGTTTAGGAGAGTCCTTGTCTTGGGCGCCAAGTCTTGTGGAGTCTTCCTTGTATGCGGCAGGGGTTGTCCGAACTGGCCCATGAGTATACGGCCATGGGGGTACTCGGCCCAATCTAACTAATCAGGAGACGACGTGGTGAGTACCCCCTAGTCCAGGACACCGTCACCCCCCCCCCCTCCCGGACAGATCACCAGTGACGGGATTATCATCGCCAAAAAGATTTTAGGCAACCAATTGGGCCATCATAGGTGACATTCTAGGCCGTCACCGAACACGTTCACTGGTGACATTTTTTTGTCCGTCACCTAATATTCCAACTTGCGTGATGAAAAAATTGGTACCGTTAAAAAAATTCTATGATGGCGCTTTGGTGATGGTGGGCGCGACGAGCGGAAAACATCACCAGAGTATTTTCCATGATGAAAATGGGTTATACATGACACAAGTGAAGCATCGCAAAATAGAGCAAAGTTTGTAGTGCTTCCTACCAAACAATGGAAAAACATATTTTTCTTCTCTCTCTTAGGATTTATGTTAGGAATAAGCGAGAAGTGGTATAAATCTGGTGAAAACCAACTAAAAACTCATTGCAAATAATCATAAATTCTTGAGCCATCACGTAGTGACTCTCTAGCCTCGTCTTGTAAAGGATACATAGGCTTAAGGTTTATAGGAATCCTAGTCGTCTATGAAGGTTGGAAAGTACTCCTGGATATATATCTAGTCTTCTTACCTTGTACGCCAAGATGTCGGTTCCTTCCTTCTAGACGTCCCCCAGTCCGGGCTAATGGTCATGGTCGTATAGCGACTTAGGGGGCTTGGGCTAGCATGGTGGGCCTACTTAAGGTGCCTTGAGGCACCCTAGGGTGGTAACGTCGTCAGTAGTCCTTGCATGAGCCCATGGACTTGGTAGCTTCCGGGCTGAGCCAGAGATAAGCGCTTCGTCTTCCGATAGCATGACGAGGTCTTGGCTAGTTCATGAAGCTCCCTAAAAAATAGAACGCGTCGACTGCCCATTGGGCTAATGTATAACGTGTTCCACTAGGTTTTTAGGCCGACAAGGGATCTTGAGGCCGGCTTCCCCAGCTATGTGACAACCTACTGTTGGGGAACGTAGCAGAAATTCAAAATTTTCTACGCATCACCAAGATCAATCAATGGAGATTCTAGCAACAAGAGAGAGGTGAGTGTATCTTCATACCCTTGAAGATCGTGATACAGGAGCGTTACAAGAATGTGGTTGGAGGAGTCGTACACGCAGCGATTTAGATCGCAGTCGATTCTGATCTAAGCGCCGAACAACGGTGCCTCCGCGTTCAACACACGTGCAGCCCGGTGACGTCTCCCGTGCCTTGATCCAGCAAGGAGGAGGGAGAGGTTGGGGAAGAGAACTCCAGCAGCAGCACGACAGCGTGGTGGTGGTGGAGCAGCATGGTTTCCAGCAGGGCTTCGCCAAGCACTACGGAGGACGAGGATGTTGAGAGGTAGGGCTGTGCCGAGAGAGAGAGACTCGTGTTTTGGCAGCCCCAAAAACCCCACTATATATAGGAGGGGAGGTGGCTGCGCCCCATCTAGGGTTCCCACCCTACGGGTGCGGCATCCCTAGATGGGACTTGGAGGGAGCGGCCAAGAGGGGGAGAGAAGGGGGCGCGCCCTAGGGTGGGCCTTCAGGCCCATCTGCGCCTAGGGTTTCCCCTCTCTCCTCCTAGCTGCGCCTTGGGCCTTGGTGGGAGGCGCACCAGCCCACTCTGGGGCTGGTCCCTTCCCACTCTAGCCCCATGCAAGCTTCCGGGGCTGGTGGCCCCTCCCAATGGACCCCCGGAACCCTTCCGGTGGTCCCGGTACATTACCGGTGACGCCCGAAATACTTCCGGTGGCCAAAACCTCACTCCCTATATATAATTCTTTACCTCCGGACCATTCCGGAACTCCTCGTGACGTCCGGGATCTCATCCTGGACTCCGAACAATATTCGATAACCACATACAAACTTTCCCTATAACCCTAGCGTCATCGAACCTTAAGTGTGTAGACCCTACGGGTTCGGGAGGCATGTTGACATGACCGAGACATCTCTCCGGTCAATAACCAACAGCGGGATCTGGATACCCATGTTGGATCCCACATGTTCCACGATGATCTCATCGGATGAACCACGATGTTGGGGATTCAAGCAATCCCGTATACAATTCCCTTTGTCAATCGGTACGTTACTTGCCCGAGATTGGATCGTCGGTATCCCGGTACCTCGTTCAATCTCGTTACCGGCAAGTCACTTTACTCGTTCCGTAATGCATGATCCCATGACCAACTACTTAGTCACATTGAGCTCATTATGATGCATTACCGAGTGGGCCCAGAGATACCTCTCCGTCATACGGAGTGACAAATCCCAGTCTTGATTTGTGCCAACCCAACAGACACTTTCGGAGATACCTGTAGTGCACCTTTATAACCAACCAGTTACGTTGTGACGTTTGGTACAGCCAAAGCATTCCTACGGTATCCGGAAGTTAGACAATCTCATTGTCTAAGGAAATGATACTTGACATTATAAAAGCTCTTAGCAAACGAACTACACGATCTTGTGCTATGCTTAGGATTGGGTCATGTCCATCACATCATTCTCCTAATGATGTGATCCCGTTATCAATGACATTCAATGTCCATGGTCAGGAAACCATAATCATCTATTGATCAACGAGCTAGTCAACTAGAGGCTCACTAGGGACATGTTGTTGGCTATGAATTCACACATGTATTACGGTTTCCAGTTAATACAATTATAGCATGAACAATAGACAATTATCATGAACAAGGAAATACAATAATAACTATTTTATTATTGCCTCTAGGGCATATTTCCAACAGTCTCCCACTTGCACTAGAGTCAATAATCTAGTTCACCTCACTATGTGATCTATCTAT
>NC_041387.1:602152845-602160033 GCF_002162155.2 Triticum dicoccoides | reverse complement strand
AAGTCAAACAAGCCATCACGTTCATCCACATAGGTTAAATTATCTTGGCCGTAAATTACAGCTATTAACAGCTAAGATTTAAAAGATGTAGCGTTACATATGAATATTACCACATTGGTACAGTTTGACACGTCACGCTACCACGATGCATATATTATATGTATATTTGGTTGAAGCCAAGGACCGAGTCCAACTTGAATGACATACATATTAGGAAAAGGACTCATACAGGAAGGATTTTCAGACAAATAGGAACATTCATATGTAAATCTGGAAAGACCCAAAGGTTACGTAGTCTAACCTGTGTACGTGCCAAACCAGATGAGCTACTAATTAGAAAGGAAACTTACGGGAAGGTGTGACGGCCTGAATCAGAGGGACAAAAAAAAGCGCACATAAAATGTACAGGCCGAGTCCAACATCCACACCTACAAAATTGGTTCACGTACATATATTAGGAAAAGGAGTTATAAGCGAATAATTTTTTGACAAATAAAAATCACGTGCATGTAAATCTGCAACATGCCTAGCCTCCTAGCACGTATACATACAAGATCATATTTTTTAAACTATGCCGAATTAGCATTGCATGACCACACACATACACATATTGCATCAAACGGATAGAAACCAATAATCAATTTCCAGCAAAATAAAAGAAACCAATAATCAACTAATAGTGGAATCCGCAAAAATAAATAAATTAATAGTGGGATGTCGAACATATTAGTCATTTAAGGTCAAAATAATAATAGTAAGCAATTTATCAAATCAATTTTCATTACATAAAATTCAAATACGGCTTAAATATCAAATTTAACCAGTACAGTTGAACATGTAGTTTAAATTCAAATAAATTTCTATCTGAGTCCAGTCTGATTAGAAAATAACTTGATGCAGAACAACACGGACGAAAAACAGAATCAATTATAAAATTAAGCAACATAAGAAAAATACATAGTTTGAGTAAGAGGATACTGTCACAAGCATTTAGAAGATGTGTGAAAGACCTTTGTGCATGATATTGTGCTATTTGGAGATGCAACTGCAAGACGTACAATGGTGATGACAGTTTAGGTCTATAATAGCTGATGAAATGATTAGCTATGGTAGGACACTAATCTTAGTGATACTGGTCACCGTTTGTCACATATCACTGAATTTAGCAACAATAATACATTTAGAAAAAACATTTTAGCCGGAGTTTTCTCATGTTTTCTCAAGATGCACGTTGAAACTACAATATTTTCATACATGGTAACATGGTAGCTTGGTCAACGTTTTGTTGCAGGGGAAAATAGTGACCGAGGGAGAGTACTAGAAGAGAGCAATATTAAAATTAGTATGGGATTATAAGAATTTTGTGTTTATTTTTTTAATATAGTTAATTGCATAATCTCCAATTTTTAGGTTTTTTTCTTATAGATGGACGTGAATGATAGAGAATGTTTTAGGGGAAGAAGGAAGCAATATTTGGTGTCTAATATGTATTTGATCATTCTTTCTTAAAACATGAAATTACATGCAAAATAAGTGCGCAGACTAAGAAGCTTCGGTGATCCCGAGTGAGAGAGCAATTCAATAATTTCCCAACTACTCATGGATTAAGTTCATCTAGACATGGAATAAGTTAAGCTAATTACATTACAATGAGAAGATGGTGAAGCATATATATGGATATGTCGATATATGCCACTGTACTAACAAAATACACATGTGCAATACGATTGGTGATGAGGCATGCAACGGAAAAGAGATAAAAAGGCATGACTACAAGTCAATGTTTATATTTTCTGAAGGAAAATCCCTAAAAGTATAATGGGTGCAACGATAAATGAAAATGAATGAGAAAAAGTTGGAATAGTTAAAGCTAGAGAATAGTACGAAAGCTTATGGTTTGGCATGGTGGGACACATTTCGTTGTTCTTTTGATCTTTTGATGCCAGATGACCAAATATTTAACTACACATTTCATACAAATTTGGTATTTGTAGTTAATTTTAATAATATGATCTCAAAATAGGAAAGTTGGCTATAACATTTTCGATAACTGATATAACGATGGATCCAATGAAAAAAAACAGGTCGAGAAAAACAACAAATATTTAAACAAAAACTAGCCGCGCAAATGCGCGGGTCACCCCGCTAGTTGTAATGATTTCAACACCCATGGGGTTTGATCATATCTCGCTTGTGAGAGAGGTTATTAGTAAACGGGTCTGAACCTTTCAGATCGTGTGTGCTTTACAAATCTCTATGTCATCTTGTAGATGCAGCTATCACGCTTTATTTGGAGTTATTCCAAATAACTGTTCTACTATACGAATCCGTTTTACTACTCAGAATCATCCAGATTAGTGTCAAAGTTTGCATCGGCGTAATCCTTTACGATGAACTCTTTTACCACCTCCATGATCGAGAAAATTTCTTAGTCCACTAGTTACTAAGGATAACCTTGACCGTTGTCCTGTGATCCATTCCTGGATCACACTTGTACCCCTTGACTGACTAATGCGAGGCACACTTCAGGTGTGGTACACAGCATATCATACTGTAGAGCCTACGTCTAAAGCATAGGGAACGACCTTCATCCTTTCTCTCTATTCTGTCATGGTCAGGTCTTGAGTCTTACTCAATACTCACACCTTATAACACAGCCAAGAACTCCTTCTTTGCCAATCTATTTTGAACTCCTTCAAAATCTTGTCACGGTATGTGTTCGTTTGAAGGTACTATTAAGTGATTTTTTGATCTATCCTTATAGATCTTGATGCTCAATGTTCAAATAGCTTAATCCAGGTTTTCCATTGAAAAACACTTTTCAAATAACCCTATATGCTTTCCAGAAACTCTACATCGTTTCTGATCAACAATATGTCAACAACATATACTCATCAGAAATTCTATAGTGCTCCCACTCACTTCTTTGGAAATACAAGTTTCTCATAAACTTTGTATAAACCCAAAATATTTGATCATCTCATCAAAGCATATATTCCAACTCCGAGATGCTTACTCCAGTCCTCAGAAGGATTGCTGGAGCTTTGCATACTTGTTAGCATCTTTTAGGAATGACAAAACCTTCTGGTTGTATCACATACAGCCTTTCCTCAAGAAAATCATCGAGGAAATAATGTTTTGACATCCTATCTGCAAGATTTCATAAATAATGCAGTAATTGCTAATATAATTCCAACAGACTCTTAGCATCGCTACGAGTGAGAAAGTCTCATCGTAGTCAACTCCTTGAACTTGTCGGAAAATATCTTAACGACAAGTCGAGCTTTCTCAATGGTGATACTTACCATCATTGTCCGTCTTCCTTTTAAAATCCATCTGTACCCAACAGCCTTATGACCATCAAGTAGTTTTTCCAAAGTCTACACTTTGTTTTCATACATGGATCCTCTCTCGGATTTTATGGCCTCGAGCCATTCGTCGGGATTCGGGCCCACCGTCGCTTCTTCATTGCTCATAGGTTCATTGTTGTCCAGCAACATGACCTCCAAGACAGGATTACGTACCACTCTGGAGTAGTACGTATCCTTATCGACCTACGAGTTTTGGTAGTGACTTGATCCAAAGTTTTATGATCACTATCATAAGCTTCCACTTCAATTGGTGTAAGCGTCACAGGAACAACTTCCTATGCCCTGCTACACACTAGTTGCAGTGACGGTTCAATAACCTCATCAAGTCTCCACCATCCTCCCACTCAATTCTTTCGAGAGAAACTTTTCCTCTAGAAAGGGCCCATTTTTTGAAACAATCACTTTTGCTTCCGGATCTGAAATAGGAGGTATACCCAACTGTTTTTGGGTGTACCATGAAGATGCATTTATACGCCTTGGGTTCGAGCTTATCTGGCTGAAACCTTTTCACATAAGCATCGCAGCCCCAAACTTTTAAGAAACGACAGCTTAGGTTTCTCTAAACCATAGTTCATGCGCTGTCATCTCAATGGAATTACATGGTGCCCTATTTAAAGTGAATGTGGTTGTCTCTAATGCTTAACCCATAAACAATAGTGGTAATTCGATAAGAGACATCATGGCATGCACCATATCCAATAGGGTGCAGCTATGACGTTCGGACACACCATCACACTATGGTGTTCCAAGCGGCATTAATTGTGAAACAATTTCCACAATGCCTTAATTGTGTACCAAACACGCAACTCAGATATTCATCTCTGTGATCATATCATAGACATTTTATCCTTTTGTCACGATGATCTTCAACTTCACTCTGAAATTACTTGAACCTTTCAATAATTCAGACTTTTGTTTCATCAAGTAAATACACTTGGCATCTACTCAAATCATCTGTGAAGTAAGAACATAACGATATCCACTGCGTGCCTCAGCACTCATTGGACTGCACACATCAAAATGTATTACTTCCAACAAGTTGATTTCTCGTTCCATTTCACTGAAAACGAGGACTTTCAGTCATCTTGCCCATGCGGTATGATTTGCATGTCTCAAGTGATTCAAAATCAGGTGAGTCCAAACGATCCATCTGCATGGAATTTCTTCATGCGTATATACCAATAGACATGGTTCGCATGTCTCAATCTTTTCAAAAACGAGTGAGTCCAAAGATCCATCAACATGGAGCTTCTTCATGTGTTTTATACCAATATTGTTGGGGATATTACCACTGGGCGTGAACCGGCCTACCTGGGCCGGGTTAGCTTCATTAGTAATGTAAAGGTGATTAAGCAGATGAAGGCCCAAGGCCTGTAGTTGGTTTAGAACCTGTAGCCGTAAACTGGCTTGATATGTAAACTTGTATTGTAAGTTAGGAATAGAGAGAGACCAACCGGGATACGAGTATGAACCGGTGTGGGACTCTGTGGACCGACGGACATCACCCGTGTATATAAGGGGACGACCCGGCGGCGGTTCAAGGACAGACAACAACAACTCGAGTCTAGGTGAAGCTTGTTTGCTCCCTAGCCATCAAAACCACATCAATTCCATCACAACTAGACGTAGGCTTTTACCTTCATTGAAGGGGCTGAACTAGTATAAACCCTTGTGTCTTTGTGTCCGCTTTAACCCCTTCAAGTTAACCCGTTGCGATGGCTCCACGACTAAGTCCTTTCATGAGGACATCTGCCGTGACAAATCCATGACAGTTGGCGCCCACCGTGGGGCAATCGCACGATGGTTTGATGATCTTGGAGGGCAAGCTCAAAGGACTCGAAGGCTATGCTGTGGGCCGGATGACCAAGAGTCGTCGCGGCAAGCTCTACATCGATGATGCAGGATGGGGTCCTGAAGCCGGCTCGATCGAGTACGGGTACCGGGTCCCCTTTGGTGGCATACACGTTTTTATCGGCAAGATTGGTGAGCCTGGGCCTGAGCCGGACATCCGCACCGACCTCGTCGAGACGGCTCAGCGTGCGAGATCTACCCAGGTTAAACCGGCCGTGAGGCGTGCCTTTGTGGGAGTCATCCACGGAGGGGAACGTGGGAACGAGTCAGAATATGGTAGCGAGACCGTCGTCTATTCCGGCGACGAGTCCTCAACCGGCGAGACAGAATCATTGTATCAGTTGCAAGATGACCAGATTAGGGGTTGTTCCGATGGCGACAGTATTCCGGACCCCCCTGAGCAGATCAACCGGGTTGGAATATTCATGGACGGTACACAGGCGGCGAATCACTCCTCGACCGCAGCAGCAATGCTCTCCGGATCAGCAGCGGTAGCGGCAGCAGGGGCAGGAGGCCTGGTGCGCCCACCTGTTCAAGTTTTGTCTGACCTGTTTGATGCATTAGCTGTACTTATGGCAGAGGCCAATCCGGCGGATCAGGAGGCCCATGATGCAGAGATTGCAAAAGTAAGAGAGCAGATCGCACAAGCCAAAGTCGACTTGGCAGCAGAGAAGGACAGGATGGCCGCAGAGCGGGCTGCCTTGGACGCCCAGGCCTATAAACTTATGCTCGACCAGAACGCATCACAGGAAGTCTTGAAGCGGAAGCACAGATCACGCCTGCCGTTAGGGTTCGACCCTCGAAATCTCTTTCACACTCCAGGAGCGGGAACCAGTAATCCGCCGGGGCACCTGGAGGTAAACCGGGTCGAGGCACCAGGGCCAGGAGCGACGGTCCAACCCCGCCTGATGGAACCTCCACGGCAGAACATTGTGATTCCTCCGCCGGTCCAGACACCTCCGGGTCATTATTCTAATCCTATTGTCACGACCGGTTTTCCAATAAAAATATTTATTGATAAACCAGTCTTTTGAGTCCAGTATGAGAGAAATCCTCCTCACTGGTAGACAATTTCTTGATACAATAAGCCAGTAGCATAAAATATATTACAGGGTTGAACTGCGGTCGCTCAACCAAATTATTACAAGCACGCCAATAATCACACATAATGGCGGACAGGACACAGTGGTGTGGAGACATACTACTGACTCATGGATAGGTTGGTGGTGGAAAAGCACAGCGGGAAGGGAAATACAAGACTCTAGTGATATCATTTCATCGAACGTCGAGGTGAGGCTCGATAAATTTATTTGGTAGCGGAAGCGGTTATAAAACAGTGGCCAAATCCAGGGTCGCACGAGACTGACTGGGACTCCTCTAAGTGTCGGACTCGCTATCGAACTCTTCATCCATGAGATCGCCTTCGTCAGCATCTGGCCAAATCAACAAGCCAGTGAGTACTTTGAAAGTACTCGCAAGACAGTTCGGACGTAAGATATAACAAATGCATGCATGGATGCAACATGATTAATTCCTTAATGCACAATAAATAAAATTGGCATAACGGGTAAGTAAAAAGGGAAAACGGCAGTAGTCCGCCTAAAATTCCACAGACATAAATAAGGACCGATCGAGTGTCTGAAGCGACGCCTCGAAAGGTGAACAAATGCAAATAAGGAAATGATGCCACAGTCGGGCATCTTAGCGACACCACATAAAGGGCTTTAAAAGAAATGCCACAGTCGGACATCTGAGCGACATCGCGTAAAGGGCTTTAAAAGAAATGCCACAGTCGGACGTCTGAGCGACATCGCGTAAAGGGCTTTAAAAGAAATGCCACAGTCGGACGTCTGAGCGACATCGCAGAAAGGGCTTTAAAAGAAATGCCACAGTCGGACGTCTGAGCGACATCGCAGAAAGGGCTTTAAAAGAAATGCCACAGTCGGACGTCTGAGCGACATCACAT
>NC_041387.1:602152175-602152450 GCF_002162155.2 Triticum dicoccoides | reverse complement strand
GCGACATCACATAAAGGGCTTTTAAAAGAATTGCCACAGTCGGACGTCTGAACGACATCACAAAAAGGGCTTTAAAAGAAATGCCACAGTCGGACGTCTGAGCGACATCACAAAAAGGGCTTTAAAAGAAATGCCACAGTCGGACGTCTGAGCGACATCACATAAAGGGCTTTAAAAGAAATGCCACAGTCGGACGTCTGAGCGACATCACATAAAGGGCTTTAAATTCACCAGTAAACAATACTCATAATAAACATTCACACCATGAGAATAAA